>NC_056741.1:1722288826-1722308826 GCF_019279795.1 Protopterus annectens | reverse complement strand
AATGCACTGAGGTAAGAAAGTATTATGCAGTCCTTAAGTATGAAGAAAAGGGCATATTATAGATAGGACTGTTTTCTTTACTAACAGAACAGGTTGATTCTTTCTTTCTTTCTTTCTGATTTTCTCTCATTCTTTCTTCATATGTATACGACTATAAGCATGTTTACATGCATTTTATATAATTGCCTATAATATTATTAGCTGATTTTATTAGTACTTTATTTATGTATTGCCAACCACATTAAGTGGTTATGAACTATGCTTTTTCAAGACTATATGGAAGACACAGTTTGTGAAAGCTTTATTTTAATATATGTTCGGTGTTGGCACTGAAAACATAAACTTGTAGAACTTGTGATACTGGTAAACAAGCAGCAAAACAGATACTTGTATGCTTTTCTGATGTTCCTTGTAGCTAATTATATAATACATCATGGCATGGAGTGAGTATCTCATACTTTACTAATGGGGGATAGTTAGTTATTCCCTGACCATGAGGGTACAGTCTGAGTAAACAAACAACATATCTCCAGTTTGTGGATAAAATATATAATATATAACCCACTACCTTGCTATAGCATATTATTATACTAAGACGTTTATTTCATTAATTTATTATTTATTTATAATTTATTGTCTGTGGTATATCACTGCTCCAAATAATCTTGTTGTTATACCACCATAGAAAATACATAGAAAACATAAAAGAAAAAATACCCCAAACAGGATAGCAGAACATTAAGAAAAAGAGATAGAGGAAACAATGGAAAGAGCATGAGAGTGAATGAGAGAGAGACAGAGAGTAGGGAAGCAATAGAGTCAGGAGAGGCAAGAGATGAAGATGAAGAAAATGACTGTGATCACTCCAAAGAGTGAGTACAGCTAGGAAAGGGAGACTGGGAGTTCTGTAATGTAAAGGGGAAAGGAGAAACACCAAAAAGTACAGAAGGAGTGTAATGGCAGACTGCAAAAGGGGAGACACTATCCATTATGCAATTGCATCACTAGCAAAACAAAAGTATGTCTTCCTTTTCAAAATACATTTTAAGAACTGATCTGAATTTAACATACAACTCTACTGCCATTAAAAAATGATAGGGATTCCCAGTGTTGAGAGATATAACTGAAAAGTTGTGGCCACTGCAGTTTTTTTATGCAGTTTTTAGACATTTACTATAGATTCATAGGTGTGTACTAGGCTAATGGCCCTGGAGCCTTTACAAGCCTAGCCCAAAGCCCGATGTTAGTTCCCAGTGCCTCTATCAAGTAATGCCACTGCAGTGATCCCCGGGGTGAACTTTATATTTCCCATCCACTCATCAAGATTTCTCTTTTTTTTCTCAAATATTTTTTTTTATTTTCAATTAAAATAACATTTACATAATATTTTTAAATATCATTTTATACAATATTTACAAAAGCCTGACTTTCAATTATATATACTGTATGTTATTAAATATAGAATTAATAGATCAGTTATCAGAGATACAATATTGATTATTACAGAGTGTCCAACAAAGATATAACTTTCTTCCAAGGATTATTTACCAATGGCCTGGGATAGATTTGTAGTTCTTTGAGTTTTATTTCCATCAATGCAGTTGTCTTCAGTAAAGTGTAGAATTCTTCCAAGGTCAGGGGTGTATTTGAATTCTACCTTCTGGTTATGCATTTCCGAGATATAGCAAGCATTGTCCATAACAAATACATATTTGTCTTATTCAAGTCATTTACATTTAGTATTATCAATATTTTAGTTAAGATAAAGGATTCATTAAATAAAGCTTTTAAAAATGATTGATTCCATTCCAATATGATTTAATTTTATTATATTCATAAAACATATGAATCCAGTCTGCTTTATTTGACTTTTCACACCTCCAGCAAAAAACATTTTTAGTAGTACTGATCTTTTTAATTCTATCTGGTGTCAAAAATGCTCTATGTAAGTATTTCCAGTTAAACATTTTCCAGTACTGTGTGTTAGAGGTGTAATTAACGGATAGTAACATGTTACTTTTAATTTCTTCTGTTAACTGCAATGACTGACCTTTTGTTAAGAACTTCCAGTATGATGGTTTGGGAATTGTTTTATATGTTATTAACTCTTTATATAGATTTGAAATGAAATTTTTCTTTTCAAAACTATTATATATAAATTCATACAGAAAACTTATTAGATTTGGAATATCTTTAAATGAGGAATTATTAATTAATCTGCATAAATCTTGAGTGTACATTAGAATGCTTTGTAAGGTTAACCAGTCCTGTGTTGGAATATTGTAAGCAGTTTTTATCATATGTATATCAAAAACATTTAATTTATTTACACATTGAAACCAGCATAAGAATCCATTTTTTCCCAGGAGGTTATTGTTTCCCTATATATTTTGTGAGGGAAGTTCTTAATGATGGTAAATGGGGTTAAAAGGTCAAACCAAAGTTTTAGATCTATGTTTGCATTGATAAGTTTTCTAAAGGAATTGATGTAATGATTAATCAGTGTTATTTTAGGTTTTGTTATATTGTACTGCATACTTATGCATAGTATGTACCAGGGTTTGTTTGATTTGTCTAGTATTAAAATTTTTTTTAACAGATTAAATTCATTTGTTAATATAGTCGTTGTTAATTCTTTCCAGTTGACAAAATAATTTGGGTTTATCTAGTTTATTGTAGTTTTAAGCACAGATGCTTTTATATATGTTTCTATTTTTGTGAAGTTCAATCCTCCTTGTTTCCAGGGACTAATGTGTTGAGTTAGAGCTACTTTATTCTTTTTGGGATACCATAAACATTTTATTAAACATGAGTTTATTTCTTTAAGAATGCATCTTTCAGGAATTAACTGTATTGCTAATGCTACATATAGTATTTCTGGCAATAAGACCATTTTTATTAATTGCAATCTGTCTTCAAAAGCTAATATAATTTTGTTCCACTTTTCTATATATATTTTTATTGTTTCAATAATGTTTTATAATTTATTAATATTTTTTTTTATATTTTTGCATAACACTATTCCTGAATAATTTAGCGTAAGTTCTTGTTTTCCTATGATGGATTTACCTGCAACTTGTAGGTCTTTTTTCTTATTTAAAAATATAAATTTTGATTTTGATCTATTAAAGTGTAGACCTGAAATCTTATAAAATTTCTCCATTACTTCTTCTAGCTCTCCTAATGACTCTCTGGAGTTTGGTCGGGTTAATAAAATATCATCAGCAAAAAGCATAATTTTAGATATGTACTGGTCGTAGACTTCATTTCCTTTTATTCTTGGATTATTGCGTATTATTTCTGCAAGTATTTCTATAGCCAAAGCAAATAAAATAGGAGAAAGGGGGCATCCTTTTGTTATATGGATAGATTCTGAGGTGAAAGAATCTAATTTAATGTAGGCTAAGTTATTAATATATATGTTTTTAGTAATAAGATGAAGGGGGAAATTCAAATAATGCTAATGTTTTAAATAGATATTCCCAGTTGAGGGAATCAAAGGCTTTTTCTATGTCTAATCTGATTACAAGTGTTTCTCTATCTTCTTTATTCACATAATCTATAAGAGTAAGTATATCAAGATATCTCTTGAAGAGGGCCAGTGAGGTGCTCTACTTGACATGTATGGGAAGTCTATTCCAGATCATGGGTAGTCTCTGGGTTACGAAACTGTTCCTCCACCTTGTTCTGTTGATTGTGGTAATGAGGTTGAGGTCTCTGGAGCATGTGGTGCAGAGAGATTTGGATTTCTTTAGATGTAGCATTTCTAACAGAGCTGGGTCAGAGATGGCTTTGTAAGTCAAGCAGAGATCACCTCTTAGTAGATGATATGAGACAGAGAATAGCTGGAGTTTTTTGAGTCTGTCCATGTAGGACATGTGTTTAAGGCCTAAGATCTTCTTTGTGAGGTACTTTTGTGGCCTTTCCAGCTGTTGCATGTGTCTAGTGAGGTACATGCCAAATGGGGCATTATACTCGATGATTGACCTAATGAGGGAAGAGTAGAGAGAGATGATGACCTCTTTCTTTCTGGATGCAAAACCCTTGGTAATGAGATGTGCCACATAGAAGGACTTTCTGACCACAGTGTCAATGTGGTGGTCGAAGGAGAGGTTGCTGTCAACCTGTGTCCCCAGATCTCTTATAATGCCTTCAGTGTTCAGTGGGCTCCCATTGATGTGGTAATTAGTGCGAACTGAGTTTTTCCCAAATGGGATGATGATGCATTTTTTGGCATTAAGCTTAAGGCCATGGTTTCTACACCTGTCATTGATCTCAGTGAGGCCTTTCTATAGGATGTCAACATCACTTGGGGAGTTAATAATGGCTCCCAGCTTGCAGTCATCTGTGAACTTGGTCAGCCAGAGTCCCTCCATGTTGGCCTGGATTTCTGAGAAGTAGATGCCAAACAAGAGAGGACACAGGACCGATCCCTGTGGGACTCCACTCATGACTGATCAGCAGTCTGACTTGGAGTCTGCTACCTTCACACTGTGGGTTCTATCTGTGTGCCAATTTGCAACTCACCTAGTGATATAGGGGTTGATGCCTAGTTTGGTGAGTTTATCAATAATTCCAGAGTGGAGAATGGTATCAAAGGCCTTGGCCAGATCGAGGTAGACTGTATGAACTGCCTTGCCCTCATCCACAGCTCTGGTGACTGACTCAAAGAAGTCAACCAGGTTGAGCAGGCATGATCTACCTTTCACAAAACCAAATCGTGTGGGATCTAGAGTTTGGAGATTCCCTATATCCTTGTTAATTATGTCCATGATGATGTGCTCCATAGCCTTACATATCAGACTCATCAGGCTAATGGAGTGATAATTCCCAGGGTCTGTAGTCGCTCCCCCTTTATGGAGAGGGATGACTGTAGCAGTGCACCATTTGGTAGGGGCAAAGCCTGAGGTGAGGCTGTGATTGAATAGGGCACACAGATGTGATGCCAGTTCACTTTGTAGTTCATGTAGAACACAGACAGGGATATTGTCATGTCCCATGGAAGCTGTATTCTTGGCCTTGGATAATGCAGCTTTAACCTGTGATGCAGTAATGCTGGGTGCCTGGCATTCCTCCAGTGTTCTGATTGGTCCTTTGGAGGGGTTAAAGTTGGCACTGAATCTGTCAACCAGTATGTTGCCAATATCTGTTAGCTCAGTATAGAAGGTATCATCGTGCAGTAACTCAGAGCAAACCTGGGTATTGCTGTGGAGGTTCGTGATATAACTATAGAAGGCTTTGTGGTTGTGTTTAGTGTCTGCCCAATTCTGCCTTCATAACTGGCTTTAGAGGTTTTGATGAGGGATCTCAACTTTTTGTTGAGGCTAATAAGGGAGTCTTTCCAGTCTTGGGACTTCACCTTTTTCTGCAACAGTTTCTTCCTTCTGTTGCAGAGTTTATTAATGACAGGAGACCACCAGATTGGCTTTCTTTTTTTGGAGGGGAGCGTCTTGGTTCTGTTGGATATGGCTAGTTCCGTGCATTTATGTACGTGTCTGTGCAGTGCACTGGTGTATGATTTGGCAGTCATGCATCTATTTTCCATTGACATGGGTGCTGTGAAGTTAGTCACCTCTGTTTTTAGTAGCCAAAGTCAGCTTTGGAGAAGTTTTTCATGATGGTTACCTTTGCGGGAGGTGTGGGTGAGATGTGGATTTCCATTGTGATGCAATGTGAAGGATAGCAGATATTGGATCATAGGATCATAGGAGGTTACTAGGCTATTGGCTCTGAGGTCCTTATAAGCCTAGACAACAGTTTATCCCATGTTTAAAAAAGTCAGCACCCAAAGCTCCTGTCCAGCAGGGAGACAGGTGGAATCCCAGGAATGTATTTTCTGTTTTCCATCCAGTTATCCAGGTTGTCCTTGAAAAGGGATAACGAGGTACTCTGGTTGACATGGAGAGAGAGTCTATTCCACAGATGGGGGAGTCCCTGGGACACAAATCTGTCCGGCCAACAAGTCCTATTGATATCACAGACCATCTTGATGTCACCCATATGGGTTGCTCAAGTGGAGCTTAGCTTATTGATATGCAGCAGTCCCATCAAGGCAGGGTCTGAGATTGCTTTGTATGCCAGACAGAAATCACCTCTGAGGAGTCTGTATGAAACTGAGTAGAGGGTCAGGGCTTTTAGCCTCTATGTGTAAGGCAGGTGTTTGAGGCCCTGGATTCTCCTGGTGAGGAACCTCTGTGTTCTCTCCAGCTGTTGCTTGTGCGTTGTGAGGTACATGCCGAAGAGGGCATTGTACTCAATAATTGACCTTATAAGGGAAGAATAATGGGACTTTATGACCTCTTTGTCCCTTAATGAGATACTCTTACTTATGAGATGGGCCATGTAGAAAGCTTTCCATACAACGGAGCAGCATGGTTGTCAAAAGTCAGGTTGCTATCAACCTGGGTGCCCAAATCCCACACGACTGATTGTTTACTTAGGACATTGTTATTAATGTGATAATATTTGGGGACATCACTCTCCCCAAAGGGGATGATGATGGATTTTTTGGCATTCAGCTTGAGGCCATGTTTCTGGCACCAGTCATTTGTTTGGGTGAGACCCTCTTGGAGGACATCCACATCACTTGAGGAATTGATGACTGCGCCCAGCTTGCAATCATCTGCAAACTTGGTCAGCCATAGCCCACTGGTTTGGACTGCACCTCCGAGCCCTATATCCCAAAGAGGCCCCAAGACCTTTCCCTGAGGTACACCGCTCATTACAGGTCTACTGCTTGAGGTGGCTTCCCCTATTTTTATTAGCTGGGTTCTATCAGTGAGCCAGTTTGCTACCCATCTGATAACATATGGATCAATGCCTAGTTGAGAGAGTTTATCTACTATGCCCGAGAGGGGAATAGTGTCAAAGGCTTTGGCCAGTTCAAGGTAGGCAGTGTGCACTGTCTTCCCCTCATCCATGGCTTTGGTGACTGTCTCAAAGCAGTTGACCAGATTTAATAGATATGACCTCCCGTTGACAAAGCCAAACTGTGTAGGGTCAAGTGTTTGGAGGTTGCCAATGTCCTTGTTAATGATGTCCATGATAATTAGTTCCATGGCCTTGCAGATCAGGCTAGTTTGGCTGACGGGTCTATAATTTCCTAGATCGGTGAACGCTGCACCTTTGTGTTGGAAGGGGACAGAGGGGAGAAGTTTTCACTGAATCGGCTATATCTACAGCATTTGTATATGTGGTGTCCTTGACCACCAGTTGTGAACAGATCTGGGTGCTTCCTTTGAGATCGCAGACATATGTGAAAAAGGCCTTATGATTGTCTCTAGTAGATGTGGCCAATATGGACTCAAAGTTGGCTTTAGAGGATTTCACTAGTGCTCTTATTTGCTTATTCAGGCTAAGGAGAGATTGCTTCCAATTGGGCACCTGCTCTGACGTCATCCTAGACAGCAATTTTTCATGTGTTATATAGTTTATTTATTGCAGATGTCCACCAGACAGGTTTACTTTTCCTTGCGGAGGATGCATCTCATTTTTATTTTTTTTTTAGTAATATCACACTACAATGCAATATATATTATTGCTTCATATCTCTGCTCTGATGTAAATCCTAGGAAAGCTTGGTGACACACCTCACATCTCTTCATATATGCCTCTGCCAACACATTTGCAGTACAACAATGGAAATGTATGTGGTACTTTTATATGCATCATATCAAGGCAAACCCATTAAGGATTTTTTAAACATGCAAGGAAGCATTTTTTTAAGTGCAAAAGTAAATTATTTTAATGTGATTAACTGATTTTTAAAGAACTGCCATAACTATTTATAAGCACATGTTTTACAAACTGTAGTATATGCCATTCACCACAGAAGGGGAGGAAAAAAACATGGGTCAAGAATGTACCACACTACGTACATTGGAATGTTTTATTTCTCAAATGGAGAACATTGCACTTTATTGGGATAAGATGTATTCCTTGCTTAATATACTTTTTATATTAAGCAAGTGTTTCCAAGTGGTGGTTATTCCTGCTGAGTTCCTTTGCCTTCTATCATTAGCTGCTTTATTTCCCTTTCCTGGATAACAGTTGTCATAGTTTGATACTTCACCAGGTGGCCTCCATCTTTCCATGGAATTTTACCTTTTGGTGCAAGATACATGGGTACTGCAATGATTACCGCAATTAAGGAAGAACTGATTTTACAAAATTGCAAGGATGCAGATTTCATTGATTTATGCTCAGACATCTCATTTAGCATAAATGTCAAAAGGTGTAAGACGTAATGCACTGAGACTCAGGGCGAATATGGGAAAGGGTCTCAATGATAAACCGAATATTAAGCCCATATTATTAGCTAGAGACCTAAAAAAGTAATTGGCAGCT
This sequence comes from Protopterus annectens, assembly GCF_019279795.1. Classification (NCBI taxonomy): domain Eukaryota; kingdom Metazoa; phylum Chordata; order Ceratodontiformes; family Protopteridae; genus Protopterus; species Protopterus annectens. The sequence goes on along the minus strand of NC_056741.1, from coordinate 1,722,300,480 downwards.
TCCATGTCATGTTATTTTAAGTTTATATATGAAGTGTGTTTTTAAACTTGTATTTTATTATATTATGTTATAATACTGTTACAGTGATGTTATTGTGAGAATTTTGTGTATAGAAAGTTCAATTTTGATTTATTATGTATGTTAATGTTATTAAGTGTTTTTTAGAAAGAAATCTTGTATTTGAATTTTATCTGGAGAGGAGTTCATGCTGAATGTAATATGATTTTAAGGCAGGGGGAAGGGTTATACATTAGCATAATTAATTGAACTGTTGGGTATATAACCTGAAGAGCTTTTCATTACATTGTCTGATGAAGTGGTTTAGTCCACGAAAGCACTCACCTGTTATTTGTCTTTAGAATAAAAGCATTTTATCTTATTTGCAGCCGTGGTCTGGTGCCTCCTTTTTCTACTTTTACAAACTGACTGCTGGTTGGAGGCACTGTTTGCCATTACCATTTATTTTTTGCCTTTTGCATAATACAATGCATGCTTTGGTAAACCAGCAGTCAATTCACTTTATGGATAATATACATAATAATACATATACATACATATTGTAAATAACTCTCTAGTCTAATTGACTTGTAAATACCTACTTATTACTTCTTAGACTTGTAAATGCCTATGTATTACTGTTTAGACTTAATATCTATATTAGCAATGATAGTGAATATATATTTGTAAACTTTACTTATTGTGATATAACTCTGTTTTTTTTTCAAATTGTACTAACATATTATTTTGCTTCATGTACTCGTCTTGTACTGTAATAACCTGATGTTTAATAAAATGTATCTATGGAGCTTTTCTCCCCAGGACTATATTGAAAACAGACTCCTTCAGCCAAAGTGGACCATCCTGGTCAGCAAATTTCAAATAAATAATAAATAAATAATATCATGTGATAATGCATTGGTATCTGAGTGTTTCTAGAATCGATGTACATATGGTACAACTAAGCAAGGCAGTATTCACAGAATTACACATTAATGAATCGGTTAAAACCACCCTCACAGAAAAATGTTATGGCACTGGTGGTTATCAAAGCACTACATAATTATGTTTGTTTGGAATGTTGTCTTCTCAAACTATGTTCTAATGTCATGCTTGAACCGTATGGAGCATACTGCAAACCTAATAACCAGGCAATGAGTCTTTATTTTTGCATTATAACATGCTTAACTATCTTTGCTCCCAAATTTCTTAAACCAGTATTGGAAAGAAACATTAGGTAACTGTGGAATAACAGATGTGTTGTACCTTTAAGAAGCATATGTAAGACCTGAGCGTGCAGTAAAAATAGCAGGCATGTGCTATCTTCAGTGGCATTTTTGTGTGTACAGCCAGAGTGTGAACATCTATGCATGAGACAACTAGTTTATATATATATATATATATATATATATATATATATATATATATATATATATATATATGTTTATGTTTGCATATAACAATGCTGCTTGAACAGAACCCACAATGTTCATCTACTTCATCCTCACTAGACGAGAGACATGGTGTCAGAAATGGGATTCTAGGACTGCTATTCAGAGCCATGAGGTGCAGAGTTAACAGTGAAGGCAAACTAAGTGAACCAAATGCAAAAAAGCACCAGAAATGTACTAAAGGTAATGAAAACTTAGAAGAACGATTTATTTTATAAAAAAGATAAAATGGAGCATTACAAGGGCACAAAACACATTACTAAGCAAACAAATAGCACAAAAAAGTTTATTAAGCAAACAAAAAGTGAAATGTTTGAAATTAAGAGATTTGATACAACGAGCATCAGAAAAATACATAAAGGGTTTTGAATTGTCTCAGAATTGCAAAACTAGCATGTTTAGAGTTAAAATGAGCACAAGAAAATATAATGGGCATAAAGAGAGATTAATATGAGCAAAACACATATAACAAATGGCAAAAAGGGCACATTAAGTATAAATAAAGCAAGGCTACTGCATTTTTTTTTGCAAATTACTGTGTTTTGGCATAAATTACAACTTTGCATTGGAGCTCTGAATAATGTAACTAGAGTTATTTGAAGTATCTCAAAGTGTGTAAAAGTGCTTACATTGTTTGTTTATTACTGTGCATTTATTCCGAATAATTTGTTGTGTGCAAAGTGCCACTATTTTGTAAAGTGCAGTCAAATAAAGCCATTTTGAAAAAGTTTCTTGTGCTGGGTGTGTCTATTCGCAGAGTGTCACCATTACAGAGTGTTTCTTGCACTATTCAGAGTTGTTAAGCAAAATACATCCATTTTGGGGTAATTTCAGTATGGTGTGTTCTGTTTATTCGCAAAATGCAATTACTTTGAAATGTTTATTACTCTGAGCTTCTTCTACCCAGTTTATTTGCAGAGTGCAATTGTTTGAAATGTTTCTTACACTGATAAGAGGTAATATTAAGAGTATTGCAGTGCCCGGGAAACATATTTCGCAAAGTTTAGTTATACACAGGCTTGTCTTGCTACTGGGCAGAGTTACAAGTGCTGTCATAAATTTCAGGCATGTGTACATGTATGTGTTCACTGAGATGTATTAATATGGCAGATGGCTTTCGCAAACCACTACCACTTGTATTTGATCCAAATATTGCAGAGAACTGGAGAATATTTGAGCAAGAGTATGATATATTCATATAAGCAGCTTATTCTGATACAGATGCATGCACCAGGGCATTCATTTTGCTAAATCTAACAGGATCAGAGGTCATAGAAAGAGAGCATTCATTTGTATATGCATCAGCGGTAAAAGAAAGTGAAGGGCAAATCATCATATTGTTGTGCAGGCTGAATCAAGGGAAGACCTCGAGTGTTTGAAGTGCAAATTTAGAGAGATGTGCAACCCCTCAGACCAAGGTTATATTAGAGAGGCATTTGTTTTACATGAGAGATCAAAAGCAAGGAGAAACTTTTGCAACTTATATTACTGACCTGAGAAATAAAGCTAAAATATGTAAGTTTGGTGACTTGAAAGATGAGTTAATAAAGGACAGGCTCGTGTGTGGTATTAATAATGTTACTGTGAGAAAGATTTCACTTCATGACAGTGATTTGACTCTGAGCAAAACTATTGAGATTTGTCAAATTTATGAAGTTACAGAAAGACACACAAATATGCTTGCAATTGATAAGTGCATGGTTTCAGCAGGCTACAGAGCAAATGTAGACAGTATGCAACATGTGGCAGGCAGGAACAAACCTAAGCACATGGCAGCTGCTGGCCCTGCGAGTTTTCCTAGGAGGTCCTGTAACCTTTCAGAAAGTTCTAAGACCAGTTCAGTTAAAGGAGCATGCTCAGTGCCATACAAGGGTGAATCACCAAAACCCAAATCAAGCTTTATTGTTAACTGTCACAATTCTGGTGCCAAAGATGTGTCTAAAAGAGAGAAATGCTTAGGATTTGGTCAGCAATGCCATAAATGTAAGAAATGGAACCATTTTTAAAAATTTTGCAAATCAAGTAAGCCTCACACTGTTATAATAAAGGATCATTTGAAAAAGCAAATTGATTAAGTTGAACTGCAACAGTCTGCTTTCTATGTAGATGGTGTGGAAGTAATTGGTGAACAGACTGATGCAGTAGATTTACTGGCAAAGAATGAAGTATTTTGTACTGTCTTGATCAGTGGTAAATCCACTGAGCTCCAAGTAGACACTGGTTCAAAGTGTAATGCTATGTCTGCAGTTACTTTTAGGTGACAGCTAGTGAACAACTAAATGTGACCAGTTGTGCAAAATGTCTTGCTTATGTACGTCATGAAATTCCAACCGAAGGCTCAGTAGTGTTTTCGTGTTATGTGGCCAAGAAATGTTATAGCTTATTATTCTATGTAGTCCGAACACCTGTGCAGTCATTATTGGGTCTCAGAGACAGTATGAGAATGAATCTGCTATCTTTTACCAAAGAAGTTCATCAAATAAACACACGTCCCAGTTCCAGCTTCACGAACTCTATTTTTTCAGAGTATGCTGATGTTTTCGATGACAAGATGGGCAAACTTCCAGTTGCGTATTCTATGAAGTTGGACCTAGAGATCTGTCCAGTAGTCAGACCAGTAAGACATGTTCTGATAGCCATGCAGCATAAAGTCAAAGCTCAGTTGGACAAAATGGTGCAGCAAAGTGTAATTTGTCCAGTTACAGAACCTACCGAATAGGTGTTGTCCATGGTAGCAGCTCACAAAAAGGCTCAGACTAAATCAGAATATGCATTGACCCAAGAGATTTGAACAAAACAATAAAAAGACTGCATCATCCCATGCATACAGTCAAAGAAGTCACAGCTCTAATACCAAATGCCACTGTTTTTTTTTGTTTGTTTTAGATGCCAAAAGATCATTTTGGCAAGTGAGGCTTAAGCGCAAATCTTCATTACTGACTACATCCAGTACCCCATTTGCAAGACACAGATTTGTTAGGATGCCATTTGGAATAAATTCTGCAAGTGAAGCCTTTCAGCGTGCAATGGAGCAATCCCTGTGCCATAATAGTAGATTATTTGCTAGTCAGAGGCAAAGGTGAAGCAGTGCATGACAGAAATCTTAAGAGATTTATAGACATAGCACGTGAAAGCTCAGTCCTCTAAAGTGCAAATTTAGACTACCAGAAGTTACATATGTAGGTCATTTGTTTACTAGCATTGGCTTGTTACCAGACCCATCCAAGCAAGCAACCATTCTTCTGATGCCAGCACCATATAATGTTCAAGCTCTACAACGTTTTCTTAGTATGGTCAACTATTTAGGCAAGTTTATATCAGACTTCAGTGAGTTGACAGTGCCCTTGAGAGAGCTAACATGTAAGAATGTTACATAGGCACGGTTAGATATCACCAGAGACCATTTGAAGATCTTAAGCAGAAAATAGCTACTCCACCTACATTAAGATACTATGATGTCAACAAACCAATAACTCCTTCCTGCGATGCTTCAGAATTTGGTCTTGGCGCAGTTATTCTTAAAAAGGGTAGACCAGTAGACTATGCATCTAGAACACTTACCCAAACCAAAATGCAATATGCTCAGATTGAGAAAGAACTTTTGGCAATAATGTTTGCATGTTTCAAGTTTCATGATTATATCTATGGTTGAGATAATCAGATAGAAACTGATCATCAACCTCTGGTTACTAATTTAAAGAAGCCTATGCATTTAGCTCTAGTGAGATTGCAAAGAATGATGCCTAAATGGCAAACGTACATCTTCAAAATGGTAGAAAGAAATAAAAATCACCTTGGTAGCCAAAGAACTTCAGGTACAAAAACAAAGATGACGAAAGCGAAAAAAAAAAAAAAGTCCAACCCTCAATAACTAAATTTAATAAACACCAAAGCTTTCAAGTAAAACTCTTCATCAGTGTATAAAATTCAACAGCCTACGGCAATTTAAATAATAACACAGCCAATCAGCTCAAGCAATCAACTTCATTCTAATTTAAAGTTCTCTTATTATTATATATAACAAATACATATATAAAAAATTAATATATAAAAAACAGTGATAGAAAAAACAATATTAAAAATAATATACTTTAAAACAGTTTAAACTAAATCATGTCTATCTTTTAAAATAGGCTTAATGCTAACACTGGTGTTCAGCCCTGTAAACTTATCAGTTCGGAAATAGTTTATCCACTTAATTCCATTAGTTCAGTTTTGTTGGCAATGTCCCCCTCCATTAGCATTAATATATATATGACTTGTAATATTCTAAACATAAAGTTATGTTGTAGGCCACTGATGGAAATATGTTTTGCCAATGCATTTGTCAATATATTTTTTCTAATATCAGATAAATGTGCACTTATCCTCTCTTTCAACTTCTTATTCATCTTACCGATGTAAAAACAATTACAATGAGTGCAATTAGCAAAATATACTAAAATTTTATACACTGATGAAGAGTTTTATTTGAAAGCTTTGTTATTTATTAAATGTAGTTACTAAGCACTGGACTTTTGTTTTTTTTTTTCACTTTCATCTTCAAAATGGTCTATACAAAAGGCAAACTTCTTTATCTGGCTGACACCTTATCCAGATCACCCAGACATACAACGGAACAGCTTAACGCAAAAAATTTTGACTTCGATGTCATGGAAGTGCGTCATTTTTCTACCACAAGACTTGATGACCTAAGAGATCATGCAAAGACTGATCCAGTTTTGCAAAAGCTCAACCACGGCATTAATGTTGGATGGCTGTCAAAGCAATCTAGTGTACTACCTGTAGTGCAAACTTATTTTCCTTACAGGGAGATTTTGATAGAAGATGGCATTATTTTCAAAGGTCCGAAAATTGTTGTTCCTGCTTCCTTACAACAAGAATACATCCATATTTTGCATCGTGGTCACCCAGGTTCCCAAGCTACCAAAGGAAGGGAGAGAGGACTAGTATTTTGGACTTCTGTAGCAAACAACATTGGTACAGTACTTTCTTCTTGTTCAGTATGCAATAGTACTAAACCACATTTGCAAAAAGAAAAACACTTCATCTAAGTCAAGATCCTGAACTACCTTGGTCAACAGTAGCCACTGATATATTTGAGTGGAATGATCAACATTACTTAGTACTGGTAGACTCTTATTTGAATTGGTTTGAGATTGATCTATCTACCCTAACGTCCACTACTGTTATAACCAAGTTGAAACATCATTTCTCAGTCCATGAAAGTCCACAAAAGCTTATCTCTAACAATGGTACCCAATTTACCAGTCAGTTGTTTCAGAAATTTGCAAGAGAATGGGACTTTGTACATGTTACTAGTAGTCCAGAGTATCCACAGTCAAACAGACTAGTTGAGCATGCAGTGCAGAGCACAAAGTGATTGCCTGAGAAGTCAAAGCATGACAATACCAATGTCTTTTTAAACTTGCTCAAGCTCAAAAACATACCCTGTGATGATATACTTGCTCACCTGTTCAAAACTTCTGTCTAGGCAAACCAGAACAACATTGCCTATCAGTTCCAGTTTATTGAGGCCTAAAGCTAAAAACTACAAAGCAATCAAAGCCCAATGGCTTAGAAAGCATTATTTCTAGATGTCCAGTTACGACAAATTGAGCAGAATTCTTCATCCATTGAAAGAAGAGACAGTGAGGATACAAACGGCAAATGTTTTTGACCAGATTGGTCAAGTAACAAAAATATGTCAAGAGTCAAGGTCCTATCTTGTGAAATCTGAGGGTGAGGAGTATAGAAAGAATCATAGACATCTACTTCCTTTACCAGAACCGCTTTTGCAGCATTGTTTCTGTGATACAGACCCTAAATCTCAGAGTGATTCAGTGTTCCCATCCCAGAACACATCTTGATTCCCACAAGAGTTTTTGATAATGTTCATAACATTCCTAAGGTTGAACATTCAGCAGAGACAATCCCAGTTCCTAATCCCAATTCCAGTTTATATGTCACATTATTTGGTCATATCTCCAGACCCAGTGTGAGATATACAGCAACCTAGATGTAGTGTGTATATATATATATATATATATATATATATATATATATATAGTTTTGTAAAATTGCATGATGAAAATTACTTTGTACCTATAGCATGTCAGTCAATATTGTTAATGTCATTTTTTCAAATAGCTAGGATGTAGAATAACAAATGTGCTGTACCTTTAAATGGCATTTCTAAGACCTCAATATTCAGTATGAATTGCAGGCACATGCTATCCTCAGTGCCATTTTGTGAGTACCGCCAGTGTGTGAATATCTATGCATGACACAGCTCACTTGTATATATGTTTATGTTTGTATATAATACAGCTGCTTGAACAGAACCCACAATCTTCGTTTGCTTCATCCTGACTAGACGAGGGACAGTAACCATTTAAAATGTTGGTGTGTGAAGAGTGAATGACTGAAAATCCAAATTTACATACACTAAGTCCGAGATTGCCATTTCTTATAATATTCCTCTTCTCTAAGGTATGCTGATCTTGGAGCTAGTATAAACAAGTTTGGGACTCTGCAAAAAAACAACTTTAAAGGAGAAGATAAACATTTGATATTCAGTCTTCTCCTGCATTTTTGACCTTTTTTTTGTAGCATTTTGAGACTCAGCATTGCATCCCTCCACATTTCAACTGGGAGCCTTTAAAATATCATAGTCTTATTAATGTAGCACATCTTTGTCTTTATGATATTAAATATGCTCCATCTCTCCTAGTACAACTTTACAGATTTATCATGCTGTTGAATGGCACAGTCTATCTTGTGTATTAGAACCATCTGATGTATGAGTCAGAGAGCAAAAGTCATGAGTTTTCAGAGTCCCTGCTATCTCTAGCTAATGGGATTGTTTGTAAATACTAAAATATACTCAGCACACAAAGACTAAACAGATAAATAAATAAATAATTAAGTATGCTATGATTATTTAGATGGCAATGAGTACTGGATAGAAATTATTTGCTCAAGAATACAAACATTTGTGTCCACATTTATAAATTTAAACAATCAGGAAATACATTTTACAAAGCTTCTATTACCACAGACCAAGTTATAGATTGTTGAGGTTATAATGCCTATGAGTTGTATACATCTTTGTCTGTATGTGTCTCTCTGTTTCACTCTCTGTGGAGCCATGTTAATATCAATTATCCTCAGAAGGTAATTAGCCAATCTTAGTACATATTTTATTTTGCTTGTGGTTACTTGATGCGGTCCAGTCAATCAACTTTGCCAAATTAATTCCTGCATAAAAACATCTGTCTTACACAAACATAACTTTCCAACTGTTGGCTACAGTTCATTAGACACAAATATGTTCTTGCTGCATTGTTACTTTAATTCATAGCAATAAGTAAATAGTGAAAATAAGGATTTATTTGAAAATGTAGTGTAGCACACAACAAAAATTGCACAGCTCTGCAAAAGAGATTTAATTTGTTTAGATAAATATCTGTAACTTGTGGCCTTGTCACTGATTAACTATGGCACCCATTTTTTGTTGTTTACTGAATGTTCAACTTAGTAAAATAACTCAGTTGTGAGTTTGCAATTTTACTCTTATGAACTCAGCCAATATGAGATAATGAATGCCATTTCAAAAAATCTATAGCAGGTATCACTTGTTTCTTTTTACTGCACTGCATCAGTACAACAATTCAAAATATTATTTTGACATGTGAAATGCATTATTTACTGCACATTTCTGTTATGGCATAGTTATAATGCTGTAGGCAAAGGCCAGTAAATGATGAGTTTGACTCATTTTGCTTTGCCCTGTGCAATAACTCAGAAACCATCTTGTCTGAAAACTTTTCCTTCTATGGCTATTCTCAGTATTAACAAATGCTAGGCCCTCCAAGAAACAAAACAAAACAAAGCATACTTCCCCATTATCCATATACTAATCTTTCAACTTATAATTCTCACCACCAGGTCAAATCACTAAACTTATTTAGCCCCAGTACAAACAGTAAGAGCAAAAACTTAAAAACAATTGCCACCGAATTAACTTGCTGCCCTATGAGGTAGAGCTATTTCCCATTAGAATGCTATACCACAGCCATTTTCAGTTTGTAAAAACAGTTATACTGTGGAGTAAATATTGCACCCCATCTCACAGCATTGTGTAGCCACAATACTGTCTCCAAATTATACTCAAGCATATAACTCCAGCCGCCCCCACACACACATACACAAGGTTTGTATATGTTTCAGAAAAAGCATGACAACTGCAGTGGTTAGTCCCTGCTTTATAACCTCTTAGACCAGAACTGCACATTGCCTGTGGTGTAATTCCTTTGAATGCACCAATCTCCTTCTCCCACTGATGTGTAGCTCAGCATACAAAGTTGTGCACTAGTATTAGCACATAAGTATAAAACAAAACAGTTATACACACTTTTTCATAGTAAGAAAACATGACTCACCATGGATTTCCCTGTGATGCAGGCTCACCTGTTGCTACAACCACAGAGGACCATGCCTCAAAGCTCCTACCAGTGCGATCTCCCACAGAAACAAATCCCTTTGTAGGCATAACATGAATATTACTCGTGTCAAAATCCTACCTGATTAATTAAATAGCTGTAGAAGTCAGTCTGTGAGTTGGCAGCAGAGCAGAGTCAGGGACAGCATACCTCTTTCACTACCTGTTCCCTACAGCTATATACTTCTTCTCCTCCTGCATGAAGTGACTCAGTCTGTGACATCAACATAGCCTTTATTCACTTATGTACAGCTCAACTACATTGCCATTATTCTGTGTGTCACCACTAATTACTGGTCTCTGTGTTTATAAATCACATAATTACAGACAGCATACTAAACACACTGTGCAGGATGCAGTTATGCAAGTCAGCACTGTATTTATACACAGTGGAGTAAAACTATAAAACTCTTACTAATTAGAAATACATACAAGTCCGTTAGCATCCCTCACCACGGATGAATGTCAAATGAAAATAAATGATTAACAAATATAAAGAAACAAAAATAAAATGTACTCTCCTTCAATAAAAAACACACCTTCAGCTGTATTAAAACTAAATAAATCTATCAATAAATTTGCACAAAAAATATACTGTGCAATACAGCAAAACTAATAAAAATAAAACATACTGACAAAATGAGGACTAAAAATGTATACATTTTGAGTGCTTCTGACCCACTGTTTAATAGTGAGTTATTTTTGAAAACAATGGGACAAAATTTTTCCAAATTTGCAGGATTCTGTTCTTCATTTTGATGGTACATTTTATTTTTAAATCTTCAAAGTTACTTTAAAATCTGACCTGGTGTCCACCTTCAGCATTTGTGCATTAGAGAGTAAGTCCCAAACCATAAAACTACAAAACTAAAAAATGTAACAAAAATATTTAAAAACTGAGAGGGAAATATGGTGTTCTGGAATTAGATATTTGTAGCTTTTACTGTACATGTTTCAGGCTGAGTGATGAAACAGAAGTCCTTCTCTGGACTTCGACTTTTAACATTTTCATTAATGCACTTCCAGCAATAAGGCTTATCTTATATATACTGTTGTATATGTGTGACGTGGAATTCTGGGGCTCATCACTTAGTATACAAGAACTCTGGGACTCATCCTCATGCATACAAAAAAATTAAATTATTATTCTTAGTACACAAGGCTTTCGTCGTTAAATGGGTTCAGATTAGCTGCTGAAGGCTTTTATGTAAAAGAATACACAGTCTTATAAACAGCTATGCCTTAGAAAGGCAGCAGAGCCAAAGCTCTTTCCTGTTTAATGGAAGATGTGTAAAATGTGTTATCATTTCAAGTCTATCAGGCTTCTTTTGATTCCAGACTTACTTCTAAATATTATTTGCATGCTGCCAAGGTAGAATACACAGGTACTAAGACAGTAAAGCTGTAGAAGATAATAACAAAAGGATTATTATCCCTCACATATATTATGATCTTCTTGTTATTTCTACGGTTTAAGCATCCAGACTTTATAACAGAATATTAGTTCTTGATACTTTTTCAATGACTTAGTTAAACAAATCTGCCTCACTCTTGTGAAAGCTGAATGGTTTCTAGTCAGGAAAGGCCAAACCACTTTATAAGTATGCATCAATCCATCCATCCACAGCCCCTTTCCCCATTTTTGTACATGGGGTCTGGATGTCACTTCAACAGTGACAGTCATCTAGAGGCAATGTTCAGAC
>NC_056741.1:1722113826-1722283826 GCF_019279795.1 Protopterus annectens | reverse complement strand
TAGAACAAGCATGCACCCCCCTTTCATATTTAATAATGTTACAAAAAATCAGATGTTGTGTATAGCTAAACTTAATACTTCAGATGTTAACATGAATGTTCAAATGGATGTAACAGTTGAAGAATTTGTTCAAAGAGGTTATAATAGAAGATGTATAAGTTCAGTAAAGCAGGATATAAGTAATAAGAGAGACACTGAAGCTATGCTGATTTTTTCTAATAGGGATGACAATAATACTGTTCTGACAGCTAATAATAAATGCAGATGTATGCTTACTTATAATAGGAATACTAGGTGTAATAATGTTTTTAACTCTGACCATACTGTTTCTTCGTGGAATTTATTTTTATTTTATAGTGTTCTGTTGGTATATTAAATACATCTAAAAATTAGCACCAGGACCTTCACTAATCTTTATTGGTACCCTTGTATTAAAGATAAACTTAATAGGAACATTTCCACAAAGTTATTTCCTTATTGCAAGCTAGTATCATTATTGCTAGTGACATTAAATGCACCAAATGTACTAGAGAGAAAGGCATATCCTAGATAACTGGAGAATAAGCATACTCACACCAGTGTACAAGAACACAGGAAGCATCCACAACTGTGGGGAGTACAGAGCTATCAAACTCCTGTCACATTGCATGAAAGTTCTGGAGAGGGTGATTGATAAGTGAATATGCAGAGTAGTAGAAAGTAAGTGGATTCAGATCAGGATGCAACACAACTGACCTGATGTTTGCAGTGAGACAAATAGTTGAAAAGAAGCTAGAGATGAGGAAATAGTCCAACTGGGCATTTCTAGACATGGAGAAAGCATATGAGAAGCTCTGAAGAAAGCTGATTTAAGTAACCCTGTGGGGTTCAAAGTCCCAGAAGCATTGTTAGAATTAGTGCAAGCTATGTACATGGACCATGTATGTAGATAAAGTGTTATTATAGGCAGACTCTCAGCAAGAACGTCAGCAAAGGATAGGTGAATGGAATGTAAAACTAAAGTCACATGGGATGAAACTAAGTAAAGATAAGACAGTGGTAATGGTAAACTGGGGAAATCAGAAGAAGCTGAAAATTGAGACAGAAGGGAAGACAGTGGAATAGGTTAAGCATCTGGGAGGGGTAGATGACGAGAAGGGAAGTCTGAATGAATAAGTCAAAGCTAGAATCAGAGAGACTGCAGCAAAATGGCATAGAGTGTCAGGTGTTAGTGTATGACAAAAGAATGCCAAAGAAGCTGAAAAGTAAGTTGTACAAAACAGTGGTGCAACCAGTACTACTGAATGTTACCGAAACCTGGGCATTAAAGGCAGAGCAGATGGGGAAGCTAGAGGTGATGCAAATAATGTGCCTGAGAAGAGTGGTAGGATGCACTCTGTGGGACAGACGAAGAAATGAGAACATAAGAGCAAAAGTCAAAGTAGCTTCAATTGCAGAATAGATCAACAGATTACAGTGGTTGAAGCACATGTGAAGAAAAGCAGAAGACAATCTGGTGAAGAAGATTTGGGACAGACAAGGAGAATGTAAGAGGAAATGAGAGCATCCAGCAAAGAGGTGGATGGACTGTGTGAGAGAAGATCAGGGACAGTCAGACATGCGTGTCAAAGAAGGCAGGAGTATGGCACTGAATCAAGTGAGATGTGGACAGTTAACATGACACCCTGACCCCATGTAAAAAATGGGAAAAAGTGGGTTGACGATGATGATGCTGATGATGTCCTACAGATTCAAGAGCTTCAAGAACTCACAGATTTTCTGCTGTTTTTAAATTCAGCAATCTTAAAGGTTCATAGGTTCATAGGTTGGTACTAGGCTATCAGCCCTAGGGCCTATACAAACCTAGCCATAACAATTCCCTGGCTATTTCTTCCCACACTATTTACTTCCCTGGAACCCTATCTAGCAGGGCGACTGACATGATCCCCGGGGTGAATTTCCTTACTCCCATCCAATCGTCAAGGTTACTTTTAAAGAGAGCCAAAGAGGCACTCTGCTTGACATGTATGAGCAATCTATTCCAGAGTCTGGGAAGTCTCTGGGTCAGGAACCAATCCCTCCAGCATGTTTTGTTTATTGTGATGACAAGGTTTAGACCCCTGGAGCATGTGGCTCTGAGGGATTGGGATTTCTTTAAGTGTAGTATGTCCAACAGCTGTGGGTTTGACATGGCCTTGTATGTTAAGCAGAGATCGCCTCTGAGTAGACGATATGCAACAGAGTATAGCTGGTGTTTTTTAAGGCAGTCAGCATAGGGCATCTGCTTTAGGCCTGTGATTCTTTTAGTGAGGTATTTCTGCGGCCTTTCCAGTTGTTGCAGATGTCTTGAGAGGTACATACCAAATGGGGCATTGTATTCTATAATGGGTCTAATGAGGGATGAGTACAGTGGGACAATGACCTCCTTTTTTCTGGATGAAAAGCCCTTAGTGATGAGGTGTGCCACATAGAAGGATTTCCTGACTGTTGTGGTGATGTGGTTATTGAAGGTGAGACCACTGTCCACCTGTGTTCCTAAGTCTCTTATCACACTTTCGGTGTTTAGTGTACTGCCACCTATATGGTAATTCATGGGTACATGTTTTTTCCCAAAGGGGATAACTATACATTTCTTGGCATTGAGCTTGCGCCCATGGCTCTGGCACCAAGCATCTGTTTCTGTAAGGCCCTTTTGTAGAGTATCCACAGTATTTGGGGATTCAATAATGGCTCCCAGTTTGCAGCCATCTGCAATCTTTGTTATCCAGAGTCCCTTAGTGTTGGCCTGTACTTCAGAGAAGTAGATGCCAAACAAGAGGGCCCCAGGACTGAACCCTGAGGTACTCCACTTGTCGCTTGTCTGGAGCTGGATTTGGAGTTGGCTACTTTTACAGTGTGGGTCCTATCAGTAAGCCAGTTAGCAACCCATTGGATGACGTAGGGATTAATGCCCAGCTTAGTAAGTTTATCTATGATTCCAGAGTGGGGGATGGTGTCAAAGGCCTTGGCAAGATCTAGATAGGCTGTGTGACCACCTTACCCTTGTCCATGGCTCTGGAGACTGATTTGAAGAGGTCAATAAGGTTCAGAAGACAAGATCGGCCCTTCATGAACCCATACTGGGTGGGGTCCAGTGGTTGAAGGTTGCCAATGTCTTTGTTTATAAGTTCCATGATAATACGCTCCATGGCCTTGCAGATAAGGCTCATCAGACTGATGGGATGGTAGTTTCCGGGATCCAAGGTGGAGTGGGATAACTGCAGCTCTGTGCCACTCAGTGGGCACGAAACCTGAGGTGAGGCTATGATTAAACATGACACTTAGGTGAGGTGCCAGTTCATATTGTAGTTCATGTAGTACACAGCCCGGGATGTCATCTGGTTCCATGGATGCTGTATTCTTAGCTTTGGAGAGTGCATTTTTTACCTGTTTGGCCATTATTACCAGAATTTGGTAATCGTCTGGTATTGAGATGGGCCATTTAGGGGGTGAGAGAGGGGTGAAGTTGGCACTGAATCGATCTGCCAGGATATTGGCAATATCCTTGGCATCAGTATATTTAATGTCATTCTGTTTTAGCTCAGAGCAGATCTGAGCATTGCCATTTAGATTATTGACATAGTTATAGAATGCCTTGTGGTTGTCTTTGGAATCTTTGGCAATTTTATTTTTGTAACTAGCTTTGGATAATTTTATGAGGGATCTCAGTTTCTTACTGAGACTGGTAAGGGAGTTTTTTGCATCCTTGGATTTTCCTCTTTTCTGCAGCAGTTTCTTCCTTTTTTTGTAAAGTTTGTTTATGGCAGGGGACTACCGGATTGGCTTCCTTTTTTTGGATGAGAGCATCTTGGTTCTATTTGGGATGGCGCAATTCATGCATGAGTGGATGTGCTCATACAGTGCCTTAGTGTAGGATTCAGCAGTTGAACTTTCAGTTCCCGTCTGCATGGGTGTCATGAAGTTTGTCACTTCTGACTTGAGTAGCATGAAGTTGGCTTTGGAAAAGTTTTTTATGGAGGTTTCCTTACTGGGGGGGGGGTGGATGTTAAGGGTGATTAGCTTATGGTCAGACATGACTAACTAGGGGGTGACCATAGGTGTGGAGCATCAATTTCCCATGTTTGTAATGACCAGGTCTAGGATATTAGAGCCCCTGGTGGGACTATGGATTAGTTGATCCAGTGCGTTGGAATTTATGAATTCCAAGAACCGTTGGGCAAAGGTGTTGGTACACGAGTAGTTTTCCCAGTTAATGGCAGGGTAGTTAAAATCACCCAGTATTAGGGTGTTTGGTTCTATCTTAATATTTTCCTAGGCATTAATCATCTATTCAACAATGGAGCAACTCAGCCTTTTTCATCTTTATATTTCATCCACTATACTAAAGTGCAACATATTTCACATAAGTATATTTAATTTAATCTTTTTACATTAGTGACTATACTGGATTTTTTAATTTTTTAAATGTTGTCAGATCCTTATGCTCTTGACTTTTGCATTTACATGTTATCACATTTAGTATGGAAACATTTCTGTTTTTACAAAATTAAAAACTTACAGAGATGAACTAGAAAAAACTTTAGATCAATTTCAACAGATGTGCAGCAAATCAGATATACATATTCATGTCTATTTGAATTCAGTGCTGTTGTTTATTCCATATGAAATCTTGGTCATCTTCTCAGCAAAAGATTAGACAATTACACTGAACTCATGTTACATTATGAATGTGGAGACTGATCATTATATCCCTAAAGTTCTATAAAGAGTGTTTGCAATATCCATTCAAACATGAATAAAGTTATCAGACTTAAATTACTTTGGTCCTATCAGAAACCTAGAATAAAATAAAGCATTACACTAGAAAATGTAATACATGCTGAAATGGAATACAGAACTGGATAACAGATGCTTAAGCTAGTAGCCTAGTGGTAGTTTTATAATGACTAGATCCTATGTACTTGTTTTCATTGGATGGTCTGCATGTATTCTCATTTTCAAGTTAGTAAGCATTTAAGACTCAATTAATACAACATACTTCACATCAGCTAATTAAAATCCAATTACATATTTTCAAACTCAGTACTAAGTAAAGTCTCTCCATTGGCATACGTGCCAAATGATACATAAAATAAACAACTAATAAATAAAAGTCATTATTTTTGTGACATTTTTTTATGAATCCTGCTTTTTAACCAGTGATGTTCTTATGGCCTTATAGTTTCTTTATTTTGTTACAATCAGTCATACTGGGATTTTTGGGGGCCTAACCACTTAAACTCTGTTCTCACACCAGATGGCATCTCACAAAACTTTAACATGTCTAAATAATATTAGCTTGTATGCATACTAAATAAAATTATTTACAACAAGAAAATATCATTCCACAAAGTACAAAGCCTTTATTTCCTCCTTCATTACAAAACTGGATAAATGCAACACTCAGATTTCTAGATTTCTAATTATCCCTCAGTGTTGTAGCAAGGATAGTTTGTTTATGCGTTTGATTGATTTTATTTATTTAGTTATTTAGTTTTGACAAACAAATGATATCTGGCCAAAACCTTTTAGTTGAGGCCTATGGAGAAAGGATCAATGATAAAAAATGCAATTACTGTTTAATGCCTTTCAAAGCATAATTATTAGCAATGTATAAAGAATTAGAAATCAGGTAGCATGCAAGGAAAGCAGGGGAAAGCAGGGACACTGATACATTACACGCCAGTTGTTTTTTTGAATACTGACATGTAATTTGTTGATATGTCCCAGATGAAAATCCGCATGAGAGTAGTATTTACACAATATAAAGAAGAAATTGACACCTATATGGATTATAATTATTAATTTCATAAGCCTCATTTTAACAGATGATCTCTACCCGATAAGTCTTTTTGGCAATATCCTAATTTTCAGTGATCATTTTAACAGCAGAAAGCTATCAACTCCCATTTTCATTAATACTATGGAACATGGGAATTGGACCCCCCCCCCCCCAACACACACACACAGAACTTATGTTAAAATCTAGTTTTGGAAAGAACTAAATCAGTTCTTGTTTTAAGACAGCCACAGAAAGTTTAAGTTGACTAGTTGTAAAATCTTGCATACACATATATGTATGTATGTGGGCTGAATTAAAGTAGTTGAAATCCACCATCTTAAATAGGAGGGAAAAACGTGATAAAAATCTGGCAGGTTTTGTTTAACAGTGTGACACCCCTGCACTGGCCCAGTAATCGAGGAGCCTCAATCCTCATCACTAACACCAGTGAGGGACATGCACATTGGGAGGATGAAAAGTGCGCACACAGTAAAGTACAATTTCCCTTAAGAGTACACAGAGATCACAGTCAGTGTGGGGCTGGTTTGTCCCTCTCTCTCTAGATCCCCAATAAGACTCCCCACTGGCACAGCTATAGGGTTAAGATGTCAGCTGAGTGGTCAAGCCAAAACCTCCCGCACCCTCTCTGTCAAACCAGTGCTTCATGTCCCTGCCCAAGTAGCTGACACACACACACACACACACACACACACACACACACACACACACACACACACACACACACACACACACATACTTTGAGATTTGATTTATATACAAAGACACAGACACTACTGGGGAAGGCTGTCACGGGTTCACTAGTATGCCCCCTTCTGCCCAGACTATAAGGTAGAAATTATTGCCACCAACCACCCTTACATATCAGCTACTATAAGGCCCTTCCCAAAAGGTGACCAATTCTACTGTGTAATGTTACTATTATCCAAATGGTAAGTGTGACCAAGGCCAAGGCTATTTAAGAGTGGCCTGTATAGTGTCACCAAATACATATGCAAGTACTTTAAGAGATTAAATATCTCTAACCAAACCAGCCACAATTGAAAGGTTTAATATATTTAATAATAAATAATAAAAGCACAAGACAATACTCAATAACTCAACACAGTGACAAGAGAGTTCAGAGTCACAGGAAATAGTTTAAAACAACATTGCAGGACAGTGTCACATAAATACAGAAAACATCTAAACTAACCTTGATGTATTCCTATGTATATCTAAGAGATACTATGGCCTAAATGACTTACATACAGAGCCAGGCCAATACAGATGATAAGTGCTGACAAGAGGATGTTTCTAGGTCCAATGACAAATATAAAATGCACAGACTTTCTCTGAGAGATAGTTCTTAAATTACTATCAAACATTTCTGCTGGATTATCTCAGATTACATCATTCTTTGTCACCTCTGCATCAAAAATACTTATCTCTCAGAAACTTGCCTGGAACTGGAAGTCGTAAAGCAGTTATACACTTTTACCTTTGAAACCTGTAATTATTTCTATTTCCAGACAACAGAAAGAATTTCTAGCTGCAGACGTTCTGTCTCTTAGCTGAGATATACACCATCATAAACAATTCACTTATTTTCTTAAAGTTTGCAAGTTGACTCTGTTCTTTCCCAGTAGGGTACTGCAGTTATTTTCTTGAAGTTCAGCACATAACATACAGTTTAACACACACTTTTGTACTAGCAGTTTAATACACACATAACATATAGTTTTCTTACATTTGTCGAACAAGTATACAAATCATATTACTATTCACAAATGACATAGAACTATTTACAAAATTCCAGCTAGATGGGCTGGCAGCCTTCACAAACAGTATTTTAAAAGAAGTAGAAGCACCAACATCCTGGAAGAAAATGGTGGTGGCTGTAGTACCTAAAAAAGTTAAAGACCCATGAGATCCAGCTTCATATAGACCATTTCAGTTCTGAACCACGATTACAAAGTGTTTATGTCTGTAACGGGTGAAAGAATGGTAGACAATAACCATACAGAATATTATATTTATAAGGCAGCTGAAGGTATTTCAAGAACTAAGCCAACACAGGGATGGAGAAAGGTGATCCTGCTGATAGGGATGACTGCAATTAGGGATATAGAGAATAGGCAAGAAGGAATCAGAATTTACTGGAGAAAAATGGAACAGAAACCAAGGTATTAGGAACAAATAATTAAGACAGGAAAAGGTAAAACAATGGGAAGAGACCAAGTATTCATTTGGACTAGAGGTTAGAGATTACCTTTCTATCAAGAACTGATATCAGGGTATGGGTAAAAAGAAAGAAATAGGGGGATACTAAGCAAAAGACCAGCACTGGTAGAGTTTCTAGTAGACTCTAGAACAGACAATGCTGTTAAAAAGGGATAATTTGTAGGGCATGTAAAATAATGAATGATAATAATAGGAAGAAATCCGAGAATGTTAGAAAGCATAGGGAAATGAATGGATAAGCACTTCACAGAGAAATAATGAAGACGGTATATATATATATATATATATATATATATATATATATATATATATATATATATATATATATATCCCAAATATGCAACAAAATCTAGAAGATTTAGGATCTTTGCTTGAAAGTGTTTTTATACCTCAGACTCCATAGAATATTTTGTCAGGTAGATTGCAAATGTTAGAGGTGTGATGAACAAGAAAGAAACAATTGAGAACATATTTTTTTGAGAGAGTAATGAATTTGCAGACTTTAAAATATCCCTGCAGACTACTATATCAGAAATACTGGGTGAGCCAATTGGTGTAACTAAGAAAATGATGATTTTGGGTTGTGATACAGAACCAGAATTGCCTAGACATAGTAAGGCCTTGCTTAGTTGAATTCTGGTGGCTACTAAAAAGCAATTACTAAAAAATGGAAATCAAAGTTTAAACTAACTATACTAGAAGTAGTGAATATAGTAACAGAGGAAAAACAACTGGAAGTGGGAGCTTTAGAAAAGCATAGGAGCAAATTATATTCAAGAGAAATGGGAATTGTGGGAACAAGACATAAAAAACAATGTTTTAGAGCTAGAATAAGGTGTAAGGGAAGGCAAGAATTGAATGAGCTTTGTAATGTTTGACTGAAAATGACTGGATACATTATGGGCAGGATTCACGAAGGCTTGCACGGAGTGTAAGAGACGTGCAACACTCCATGCAAGCCTCACGATCCAGGAACAGCCCTAAACTCCATGTAAGAGACCAGCTAAAACGTCTCTTACACGGACTGGGCGTGGACATGCTAAATACCTCACATGCATCCGAAAGGTATGCAAATGAGGTATATTAGCAATCCACGAAGCAGAAACCAGTCCGTGTAAGAGACGTTTTAGCTGCAGAAATGTACTCAGTTGACAACTGAGTACGTTTCTGCAAATTCCACAACGGAGCCATGTCAGCTCCAAAAAAAGGGTGCATATGACTCAGGCAGTATGCCAATGGCCAAATATGTGGCCATTGGCAATATATCGATGCCAAAATAATAAAAATATAAATTTAAACCCAGCGCAGCCCCGCGCAAACGGGCTGCGCTGTATAAAACATGAAAATGAAGGTTATAAACCCATAATGTGGGTTTCATGCAATACATGGAATGACAATGCAGGGACCAGCAGACCAAAAACAACATGGCCACCGTGTAGTGGTTGCTAAGGGGGGAAGCTGAGTCTAAGACATGTAACTAAGCATTAGTAGGGAATCTCATGTAAATGAGGGTTAGGATACTGAATCTCATAGTCACATAGCAAATGAGCACAGTCTGAGTAGTGTAAGAGATACATAAGGGGAGGAATAGAGTAGGAGATAGGTGACATCACAGGGGAATGGTAGAAAGAAATGCAGTTCATTGGAGGCCAGTGTAACATGACAGATGACAGGCACAGATCATGGAAAGAGGTGTGCCACTAGATAAGTCATGGAAAGTCAAGAAATGGAAGGTGTACACTGTTACCTACACCAAAGTTTCTTGCTGGGCGTGCATGCGCACGTGCGCCATGAAGCGAGTAGGGCAGTGTGCGTGTAAGGCAGACTGAGCATGTGGGAGCATGTTGGGAGATGTTTAACACTGTTTGCGTGGGTGTGCGCATGTGTAGGGCAGGCTGATTATGTTGGAGGCTGTTGGCAGATGTGTAACAGTGTTTGCTCGGGTGTATGCGCATAAGTAGATTCTGAACCGTGTAAGCACGTGTGCACGCGTGTAAGCCACTGTGAGCGTGTTTCTGATGGTATGCACGTTGCTCCCCCCTGAGGAAACAGAGAGGAAAAAGGAAGCAACAGAATTAATAGGAAGCTAGCAGGGATAACTGCTGAAGCTAGCAGGTGAAAACAATTAGAAGCAGGCAATTACACAGGCAGAATAGTAGCCCAGCCCAGCACTTAAAACTCTGCAAACAGTAGTGCAGGATGTTTCCCTTAAGAGACACTGCAAGACAGGAGTAAGCTAATAGAAGTGAAAACTGAAAAAGATGAACTCAGAGCAGAAATGTTAGGGGCTGCCATAGCTGTCATAATGAGACATAGGCAACTTGCTGAGGGTGGTGACAATGCAGATGGTGCCAGACAACCCACAGTGAGGAGACGGAGAAGAGTGTACAGGCCCAGGGTCACCTACCACGGGTTACATGAGCTGGAGATAGTAGAGCACTATAGAGTGGACAGAGAGCTCCTGCAGCAAATTGTTGAGCTGTGCAGGCCACGCCTCACACACAGAACCAACAGAGGGGAACCCATCCCAGTGGAAACCAAGGTATGTGTTGGCCTAAGAATACTAGCAACAGGTACCTTCCAGAGACCAACTGGCAATATGATGGGGATATCACAGGCATCAGCCTCCAGGGTACTGCACCAGTTCCTGGATGCCATGTCAGCACATGTCGGTGATCATGTATATTTCCCCAATGCCCGTGAGGTATTGGCCAGCAATATGCTTCTCTTCCAGCAAATAGTGGAATACCCTGAGGTAGTGGGTGCAATAGACTGCATGCACATACGCATCAAAGCACCAGCCGGTGAGTGGGGTAGGGCCTACATTAACCGCAAGGGCTTCCCCTCCATCAACTGCCAGGTTGTGTGTGATGCCCAGGGCATAATAATGAATGTGTGTGCTGGCTGCCCTGGGAGTTACCACAATTCCCACATCTGGCATTTGACGCAGCTGTACCAGACATTTGCCAATGGGGACATCCCACACGGACACCTAGTGGGGGATGCAGGTTATGCACTGGAGCCATGGCTGATGACACCCATCAGAAACGCACACACACCTGAACAGGAACTCCATAATGAGGCACACGCACAAACACATAATGTAATAGAGCATGTGTTTGGGCTGCTCAAGTCACGGTTCTGGTGTCTGGACACATCTGGTGGAGCCTTGCAGTACACACCAACTACATGTACCCAAATTGCCATGGTATGTGCTATGCTACATAATATGATCTTGCGAAAACAGCTGCAGCAGGACCAGCATAGGGCCGGGCCAAACAGCCCCCCACCATTGCCAAGGCCATCACAGGTAGAGCATGACTCGGAGGAGGAACAACCTGAGCCTGCCCCAGTAGGCAGAAGGAGGCGTGCCCAGTATGCCCTGGCCTTGGCAAAGAGGCAACGCATAGCACATACACTGGCTCAGTAGGAACCCTGGGAATGATACCCCCTCTGACTCACTCAAATAATAACATGAATGCCTAAAATGACATGACCTGCTCACAAACATGTACAGGGAAGTGTAATATGCGCATCCGACAGAGGCAGCCCTGCAGCACGACCTGAGGCATGAATGCCATGTGTTAAGTATTGTAATACCATGTACTATATGCACACCTGAGCACCCTGACTAACATCCACCCTCACCAAGCATGAAGCCACAAAATGACGATGGGATGATCAAGTGCAATAACTGGCTGAAGTAATGCAGTTAGTCAAAGGGGAGCCAATGTGTTTCAGGCTGGGAAGACATGCGGAGCTTGACATGATGCACCACCTGCTAGGGGTGGCATGCACCTATCATGCCATGCCCCATGGATACTGGCAAAGGCTGTCAGTACCCACAGCATGCCCTGAATAGGTAAGTCTCAAAACACAAACCCACCTTCATAGGTTCTACAAAGGATAGGAACCTAGATGTAATGCTACCCAATGACAGATGTATAAACAACAAGATGTGTGCAGTGTAAACGCACACAGTATGGAGAATGTAGATACCAGTCCTGTAATAGAGAACTGGGTCAAGGCTCACATCAGCACCCTAACACTACCAGGTCACACCTCATACTGTGCTGTACAGCCACAAAACATGGAACAAGCTACAAAAGGAGGGTGACTAGCAAGAAATGGCAAGGGATAACCACATCCCTATGTTGGTACCACAACAAGAAGCAGCATGGATTAGCCATGGTCAAATACCAATGGCTAAAACCGCCTCCCAGTATATAGCCTGCTGCAGACTACTGTCCTAATACCAGGAACTGCACCTGGCCTATGTCGGAATACATGAATATATCAAGCCCCCAAACCACATTATATTGCTTGACTGAAAATACCCAGACATATACCGGGAGCATTATACTAGCACCAACACAGTAGGAGAAAATTACCCAGATTCCATAAACCAAAATGCCCAGGAACAATGTACCACTCCCACAAGAGAGGTAAGCATAATGGATGTGATAATCAGCAACATGTGTACTGGATGGCAAGATGAGAAGTGTACCCCTCACTGGTAAGACCAGACCATAGAGTAATCACACTGGATATACACATCCTGACCCCAGTCCCTGGCCAGAATACCACAGTGAAAAACATGTGTAAAGCATAGGTTGCAGCCCTCAAAACCAATGTTGAATCCACAAAAGGCCCTGTGCAAGTGCAGAATATGGGACACACCACAGAACATGTTATACAGGCATTCCATGAACACAGTCAGGAATGCTTGGAGTATGCAATCACAAATAACAACAACACACAATGCCATACACGCAGGCATCTGGCATGCTGGACTCCAGCCATTACCAAACCATGCAAGAGAATGAGGAAGCTACCACATGATAGAGCAAACATAAAAAGGGAATTAATCACTGACCAGTAGTATGGCAATAACATATGTCCACACATACAATCCACTAAGTCCAGCCACAACAAGTAGAATCTGTGAATCCAGAGGCAATGTGACACCAGTCCCAAGTACACAGACAACCACAACACCCCCCAATAAATACAAATATATGTGATAAATGCATCCATGTATCCAAACCAGAGGTTGAGCTCCACCAACCCAGTACTGTCAAAACTAGTCAGGAGGAGAAGGTAACCACATACGCCACAAACCCAGTCCCACATAGACCTACCACAACTGTAAACCAAACACATAAACACAGACAAATATTCCTGGAGGCCTTAATTACAAACACACCACACCAACAGAAGCCTCCAAAGCATATCACAAGCAACCACAACCTTCAAACATAGCACATGCAACGAATAGTACGCAAAGCTGGTGTGCCAAACAGTCACAGGCCAGAAGGAGAAACAACATGCCTGATACAGTCGTAATAGGTGTCTGTATAGGCAGACACACTGCTGTCCCACTCACCAGACTGAACAAGGGAAAGGGTAGAGTAAGCTGTCTGTAGGCTGCCACAAAATGCCACATAACACAAGTACGCAGGTCACCCCAAAGCAAGCAGAAATATGATGCACTCAATGTCCATGCTGGTGTGAATTACCTGAGATGTACCTCCCTGGTCAACATCAAAAGAGACATGGATGGTCCCTCTGAGTATGTACCCCAGGGCGGTATGACACTGGCTGTGTGCAGCATCCAACCCTCACCAAGAATGATGCCACAGTACAAACACAGAATGCTCATGTTTAACAGCCGGCACAGTTACAGCTGTCAGTCCAAGAGGGTCTAATGTCTGTCTGCTTGAGATGTCAAGCATGACAAGCCATGCTGCTGTTCCAGGGATGGCTTGCAGCTGTTACCCGTGTGCATCTGGATACTGGATAAGGCCTTTGCCGCCTCCATAGAGCCATATGTAGGCAAGGCCAAAAAGACTACCCACCACCCTAGAAAACATAAGTGGTAGGAAACATAAGGGTAATGCTGACCAATGCCAGATGTGTAAACTGTAAT
This sequence comes from Protopterus annectens, assembly GCF_019279795.1. NCBI lineage: Eukaryota > Metazoa > Chordata > Ceratodontiformes > Protopteridae > Protopterus > Protopterus annectens. The sequence goes on along the minus strand of NC_056741.1, from coordinate 1,722,269,856 downwards.
ATGCATGCCCCTGAGGCACTTCCCATTATGGAGAACATTGATGTCTGTGCAGTGACAGAAGCCTGCTGCAAGCCTAGTGATAGCACACCAGCACTACTAGGTTATACCACAGATCATGTGTTATGGCCCCAACACCTGCACCAAAACATCAAAGGAGGGGGAGTAGCCATATGCAGCACAGACACCCATATTGCCAGGTAACTGACAATGCACAAAGCAGCGGAGACCACCCATGTGCACATAACTGTAGTCAAAACTGCTGTACAGTCTGTAGCATGCGACAGACCACACTCTCACACACAAGAACTCCACCCAGACATCCGAAGACACTGGACATTATGAATGTCCCACCAAATACCAGACCAGGTACACACAAATTACCACATAGGTGTCAAACCATTATGTATGCAAGGAGTAATCAGGGACCTAGGGACACAGGTCGACATTAATCTGTCATGTGACACCCACAATGCCAATGTGGCTATGAAGATTGTCGATACTGGACACCGTATCATGAAAGGATTCACATCAACATCAACAGAGGTCACTGTGCCACTGTACTGTTCCCTTATCAGACCCATAATCTAGTACAATGACTCATATGGGATGTACCGTACGTGACACCTGCAGCAGTTCGGAAGACCTCATAGTTACCTCACCAACAGGATAAAGGGTGTGAAATATATGTCATATGCTGCCTGGCTGTAGACACCCCAGCTGACTGCAGTCACACACTGCCTACACAGAGGCATTGTATGTCTGTTGTACAAGGCCATGTCCAACACAGGAGTAATGGACATGCTACACCACAGGAAATCAAAGCCATTGGAGCTGTGAGAGTCACAGATGTCAGCCTCAACACATAATGAAATAAGATGTGCTGGAGGGACAGACACATAACCCAGAGGCTCCCCACACCCAGAAACAGGATCCCAATCCATGGTAGGCAGACCCCTCACTGACACCCCTCAACAGGAATATTGCCAAGTGGATGGATGACCGTACATGTATACTGGGGGTCCTCACTGTGTCACGACCAGACAGAGGCACAGTGAAGAACTTCATAAATGTCCATAATTGAACATAGCAAGGGGTGGCGAAAGACACATACACTCTGGCTAGGCTTACTAATGACCTAGGGTGTATAGCCTAGTATGAACCCATGAACCTATGAAGATACAAAACGTACAGGACACTAAGGATAATCACAAGGCTTACCCAACTGATGGTAGGAACCATGTTGGGCATCCACAGATATGCTCCAAATCACACAGATATTACAAACAACATACCAAACACACACACATATTGCTAACATACAACCTGTCAGGTGTAGTGCAAACACAACCCCGAAAGTGCAAAATACCTATCCCAGCAGACTGATGGTCCCCTGACATTGCAGATGCTGAGGTAACAGCCATCATCTGCAAAGCAGAACACACAGCAGCAAAGGTATGTGATTGTGTCCTGTGCTGAGGCCAACATGGACTCCAAGAATAATGGAATGCCAAATCACACTACTGCCCAATGTCAGCCTTACCACAGGATATGTACCCAAAGAGCAGTGTACAACAACAGTGGTCCATCATGACAAAGGTGTTGCCTGAATAGATACTCCAAACTACCACCCCAGTATCCTGACAAGCTTGTTCTGCACAGCTATGGAAAGGATCAGTATGTACCGCAGACAGAAGACTATTGTGGACCTACTGATACTGGACCCTACACAGTGTGGCTGTTGTAACTGCAGAACCTGCCCCTAAACATGTCTGACCCATTTGAAGCAGTCATTAAGGTCATTGATGAGAGCAATGTGGTCCACACAGCGTAGCTGGGCCGTGCACATGCTTCTAGACAATACCGTATGAGTTCAGTATGGATATGTTCAGCAGCTTAAATATATACCCCTATGTCAGTAGAGGGGTTGCAAACCAGACCAAGGACAGAACTTACATGGTCAGACATGCCGCATCCATGTCAGACTACAAAGCGGATATGAGTGGCATCCCACAAGGCCTGGTCTTGGCCCACCCCTGTTCTGTATATATGTCCCATAGGTATAGGCCAACATGGAAGGACTGTGACTGAACATGTATGCAGAGGAGTACAAACAGCCCACCATATCCGACCCCCAGCTGACACAAGCAACCCACAAAAGGGCCACCTACAAACAGACAACTGTAGCCATAGCCAAGTCAGCAAGCTAATCGCAGAACTGTGTATAGACAACCACCGTGGATATACAGTAAGTGCCCACAAATTACCACACAGGTGTTAACCCATGAGGCACCTAACATGTAAAGTGAGACCTGGGTACAAAAGGTGATAAATATCCTGCACTGTACAAACATGTGGCTGTAGTGTTCGCAGAAACATGTACCATATACCCACCCAAACATGAAGGTTGGCAGATGTAGATAAGGGGAACTCACTGTGGCTCTGCAGCCATCCTCCATCAGCGTCACAACTGACTACAATAACCCCTGTGGGATATACCGCAGCAGACACCTCCATCAACTGTAAAGTCCACAACAGTACCCCACCAGGGGTAGCAAAGAGCATGAACAGATGCCATGTGTTGCCTGAGTAAACAAACTGCAGCCCCACACACCGCCATCCTTCCCAGCTACAGGAAAGCTGTACCTGATGTATGAAGCCATGTCCAACCTGGAATGAATGAACATGTTGCACCTTGTACAATCTGAATGGCAGTGAGCTATGCACATGAGAGACCTGAACCCCAGCACTGACATACATAGGACAAGCTGTACAGAATGATCCATAACACAGAAGGCACCCCACTCTTCAGTAAACTCCTGGTACAGGTCAGCCAGAGACACATATCGACACCCCTCAAGAGGAATCCTGATGAGTGTATGGGAGATGGTAGGCTAACCCTGGGTATCACTGTTATGTCAGAGGTAGATGGAGGCACAGTATACTAACCATGACATATGTCATGGCAAACTCCAGTTACAATGTGTGTCGAAGGACAAACACACCCTGTGACTAGCATCAGAAATGGCCTAGGGAACATCGCTAGTGTTTGCCAATGTCCACCCATGTTGTGGAATACACTAGCAATGTTGGACGAGCTTGGTGTAGGTAGTCCATATCTGAACATATTGCAACATGGTCATATGTGCACAACTGGCCCCTACACAGTCTGTTGTGCTCACTATGAAGATGTCAAGCAGTCATAGGACTAAAGCCCAGGATACTGTCCACCACAGTGAAAGTACTGAACCAGTACACTATACGGTACTACAGTATTAGGTCATTATGAAAGTATGTTGAGAACTGTCTGCAAAGTATCCCATGCAATCCCTGCAGGCACAGTATAATCCCTGTTGTGGCAGACATGAAGCAGTTGGCCAGTTAGTACACAACATGACACCCAACACACAACCATAAACGTGAGATATTGTTGAAGTTCACACACACCCAAATATGTGGTGGACTTCAGAGTGCAACATATGGAAAGCTCACACTGGGCATGCTCGCACACTTTGATAAATGAGGCATATGTCAGACAACATGCCATGGAAAGGCTGAACTGGGCATGCTCACACACTTAGGCCATATCTCCGTTTAGCAGTTGGCCACACATATCTGGTATTTGTACGTGTCAGTCCAGGAACCAACCACAACACAGCAATCAGCCCAGTGCATACAGTAAATGACTACAGAGACATAAGTGATATAGTGGATCGTCGTCATATGCAAACATCTTCCACAGATACACAAGTTGGTCATAGGAACAGGGAATGCTATGGCAATAAAGACCTGCAAACAGTAGAACAGCACAACAAATATTGTGCATCCGACAATTGAACATATGGGTGTAGAGGTCAATACTAGGCTTGTTGCCCTAGGGAATGACAGCTCAGCCAGAGTGTGCTTGGCATCTGCAACCCCAGGATAGTAGGCTACTGTGCCACTGTAAAGTAGGTCACAGAAGGCAACATGTGAGGCTAGTGAGCTGTGCCTCTGTCAAGCAGGGGCACCGTGGAGGTCCCAGGGATTGAATGTGCTAAGCCACAGCCATGTTGTCAGTGTGTGCTGTGAGAGGGTTGCTGAGGATCTCCGACAGTAGGTGTCCGTCAATAACAGACTGAGGGGAGCCCTATCTGCATTCTCTGGACGATTCCACTGTCAACACTGTGTTGTAATGAGTATGTGTGAATGAAGTGCCATGCCGGAACTGTTCACCGATGTCCTCCCTCTGTGGGCTGCAGCTCTGCAATGTATTAGGTCACTCTGTCTGTTGTACGGCGCATATATGGCTGGTGTACAGCTGACAGGTGTCTTGTTGTGGAGCAGTCGTGGGTATATGTGGGATAGCATGACCAATGCAAACCGTACACATGCTCATAGAATGCACTTGTCAAGGATTATGCTGAGTGGCCAGTATAGTCCTCCAGCATGGGTCCTCTGAAGTCATCCACCCCAGTCTACACAAGTGTAGAGTCTGCTTGTGCTAAATACAGTTTGTGTGCAGTGACAACCTTGCCTGGGGGTGGAGATGGGATATGGATGTCCAGGGAAAGGTGGGTATGGTCAGATATCAACAATGGTGGTCTACTTCTGGTGTGGAACAGTGAGTACCCACGTTGCAGATGGACAGGTGCAATATGTATTCCCCCATGTGGCTGTGGTGTGTGGTTCTGCCATAGCACATGGACCCAAAAATTGTAGTGGCTGTAGGGTAAAGTGGTAGAGGCCTGAGTAGTTCTCACACACAATATGCCTGTACCTGATGTTAACAACTGGAATGGTGTATGTGAACACCTGCATATCCTGGCACTGTTCCCAGGGAAGCTAAGTGTGTGTCCTGGATGTGGGTGTGGTGTTCTGGACTGGTTGTGTTGTGTGTTACAGGTCCTGTGGTCCAAAAGCATGGTATAGAACATAACCTGCCAGTGCGATGTGCATATCTGACCCTGACGTAGGTGGCTGCAAATGCATATATATGCTATCCCCCACCTGACAGGTAGTACTACATGTACATACCTCTGTAGAAATAAAGATGTCAGCACCCTATAAATACTACAGGTGCAAAGCAGATGCCAAGTAATTCGGATAGTGCGCTCTGCTAATGCGTCTCCCTCAAGTGTCATAATATAGTTATGTAGGGGTTTGAATCTACAAATGCTCAGTGTGTGTGAGTGGGGTTTGTGTGTGTGAGAGGGAAATGTCCCTTTTGGCAACTGGGAAAACACACTACAGGATGCACATTCCCCTTTCTAAACACTGATGATGTCAGCACCCTATAAGTACAGCAGGAGAAGGGAAACCTCCCAGTAATGCGAATAGCGCGCTCCACTAATGCGTCTGTCTCGAGTGTCATAACATAGGTAGGGGTTTGAATCCTGTTCATGCTCAGTGTGTGTGGAGAGGGTTAGTGTGTGTTCAAGACTGTTTGAAAGAAGTATCCCTTTTGCCAACTAGGAGAATACACTACAGGATGCACATTCCCCTTTCTAAACACTGATGATGTCAGCACCCTATAAGTACAGCAGGAGAAGGAAAGCCTCCCAGTAATGTGAATAGCGCACTTTGCTAATGCGTCCGTCTCGAGTGTCATAACATAGTTAGGTAGTGGTTTGAATCCTGCAAATGGCAAGTGTGTGTGTTTGGATGAGGGGGGTTAGTATGCGTGCAATTTTGTGTGAGGGAAATGTCCCTTTTGGCAACTGGGAGAACACACTACAGGATGCACATTCCCCTTTCTAAACACAGATGATGTCAGCACCCTATAAGTACAGCAGGAGAAGGGAAGCCTCCCAGTAATGCGAATAGCGCACTCTGCGAATGCGTCTATCCCGAATGCCGTAATGTAGTTAGATAGGAGTTTGAAACCTGTAAATGGCATGTGTGTGTGTGTTTGGATGTGGGGAGTTTGTGTGTGTGCATTTCCGTGTGAAAAACATGTTAGTTTTGGCAATCAGGAGATCACACTACCTGATGCACATTATCCTTTCAAAATACTGATGTTGTCAGCACCCTATAAGTACAGCCAGAGAAGAGGAACTATCTAGTAATCCGAATAGTGCGCTTTGCTAATGCGTCTCTCTCACGTGTCGTGACTTAGTTAGATAGGGGAATGAATCCTGCAAGTGTACATGTGTGTGGGGGTAGTAGGGTGTGTGTAAATGCAAGTGTGAGAGAACAGATCCTTTTGGCAAATACTGCAATACACCAGATGCTGCATATTCCCCCAGTAAACACAGGGGATGTCACCACACTATCAGCACAGCCAAACAGGGCTAGTTGGCTAGTAATGCCAATAGTGCGCTCTGCTACTGTGTCTATTACCATTGTCAGAGTACAGATAGGTATGTTTTGGTAACCCACAACTGCCACGTATGGTTGTGTCACACAGTATGACCTTGTGTGGGTCTTTGTACATAACAATGCATGCCATTGCCTAAACCAGCAATGGCATTGCACACATGATGTATGTGTGTGACACATACACATAAATACCTGTGACCTGCAGTAGTTACCATGTCTGACACATGCCTCGAGTGGATAAATGGTATTTGCAATGTATACCAATATGACTGTGTCTTACTGTGCAGGGTCCGCACTTGGTATGTCTCTATACAGTGTGGGTGTATATGGTAAAATACCTACAGCAGGGGATACACATCTGGTCTGGGCCATATAGTGTACATGTAGTCGATGTACAGGTGCTGCATGTTCCCACCTGTTGTGGTAGTGGTAACATGTCATTCCACTGCAATTCAATGACCACATGCTGTGAACCCTTCAACTAGTGTGTTGTAGCTACAGTAATGCTCATGCACAATGTTTGGCGGGATGCAGTCCAGCCATATAAACACAGTTCTTGAGACTGTCATATTGCCAGTGTTGTTATGGAAGATAGGTGGTCTTCCTGTGCATGGGAGGGTGGTTTGTGCCAGGCTATGAACCAGATGGCAGTCTGACACACTGTTAGCTGCACATGATTAGGCCCTGATGCTTTGTGCTGTGCCAACAACCTGGAGGTGTGTGTATCTGTGGTACCTTGGGATACCACCCCCTGTCCATGTGTGTTACATGTGTAGGGGACGACAGGCATGGTATGGGGCATAACCTGTCAGTGATGGGTAACACCTGTGAGCCATGAATCAGGAATCTGGTACTGCACAGACATTGCAGTTCACCGTGCTGAGGACAGTGTCTGGTGCATGCATCTTCCGGTGTACACTGCTGTTGTTGTGTAGCAGCACTGTTAGTGTCCTAACCTGTGTGATACCCATGGAGGTGGCTATGTAAACCATGTCCTGCAGCATAAGGCAGTATGTGTGTACCATGGAGCTTTGCTATTATACATCGGGCCATGGGTGTCACGTGCAAGATGACCCTTGCTCATCATTGTGGCTTCCCTAGCATGTAAGCACACGTTGACAGCCAGCGGATACCCTATGAATGACAGTGGAGACTGAGCATAATGTAGACATACAACACCCTTCCCACATATAGTGGTAGCATACCTGGTAAGTGTATGTTGGCAACTAAGATCAGGCTCATACTGGCCTGTGCCACATGCTGAGAGATCCATTCTATGTTCCCTATCATGTAGTCCAGGGAGGTATGTCTCAGGTCAGCCATACTGGCATGGTCAATGAGTGAGTCATATGTGTCCATGCCTCTGACTGACCTGTATGCATGTGTTCTGTGGTGGACCATAGTGCCCCTGAGGCATATCACTGTGACCTTCACCAGATACAGCCTGTTGAGCGGGACCCCAGTGCAGCACCCAAGACAGGTACCTGACACGTCTGTAGCAGGTGTGTTGTGTAGCCCTACAGGCTGTGAGTGTGTGGCACAGGGGATGTGTGTGCCATGTGTGGCATGTGCTCTGTTCCGACAGAACATATGCCTGTGTGCCAGCTGAGGAGGTGTGTGATGCTCAGGCAGGATGCTATTCTGAGTCCCCACATATGCCCCAGTGTGTTCAGCATGCTGTCAGTGCGTGTCAATGTCTGACTTGTATTGTAGTCACTGTAATATATTTTATTTATTTACTTATTTATCCTACATTTGTTGACCGGGATAGTCTGACTGGATGCATGTCCATTTCCAGGGGAGGCCCGGGGAGAAAAGCTACAAGGGTAAGCAGATACAGCATTACATAATACCAGCATTACATATTACAAACAGATTATTTACAGAGATTACATAAGTAAGCAAGTTAAACATGTTCCACAGGTTAATGTTAGTCCTGAGCACAAGTCAGGATTAAATTAAATTACACAGTAAACTGGTTCACAGATTTTACACATTCGAGTTAGCCAGGCTTGATACACTGACATAGCCAGTTAAGTGACAAATGTTGTTTGAGTCTAGTGTTAAATTGACCTAAGGTGGAAAGTAGGGTAATATCAGCTGGAAGTGGGTTCCAGGATCTACTTACAGAGTTTGCAAAGGGAGAATCACTGGCTGTGTTATTAAATTTGCTAGTCTGAATTAGTAGTTTGTTAGAGGATCGAAGCGGTCTCGGATTGTTATAGGGGGTGATAATATTTGAAGTGCAGGAGAATTGTCCGGATTATAGAGGATTTTATAGGTGATAATCAGTTGGTTATACTGTATTAGGCTGGGTATTGCAAGCCAACCAAGCTGATTTAGATTGATGCAATGATGTGTCCTAAAAGACAGCCCAGTGGCAAACCTGGCAATGTGGTTGTAGCAAATTGAATGTTTGTTAAGGACAGTCTTGTTCATATTCGAGAGTAGAGGGGATGCATACAGAAGGGTTGAAAGAAGGTGTGAGCGAGCTATGGCACCTTTAGCTGGAGGGGCTAGGAAGGCTTTTATTCTGTAAAGTGACCCTAGTTTTTTATTGATGGCTTTGATAATTTGGTTAACATGTAGGTCACATTTGAGATTATTGTCTATGATGACACCTAATAGTTTAGTAGATGGGTCAGGGGAGATTATCGTGCCATCAGTTGATGTTATGGTAAAGGTGAAAGCGGTAGACCTACGTGTTGGTGAAATAACAGCAGTTTAGTTTATTTGGGATTTAGGATCAGACGATGTTCAGAAATCCAGTTTTCTATTGTATTAAAGGTGGTCTGGGTAGCTGACCATAACTCTACTGGAGATGTGGCTGAGCAGATCAGAGTAGAGTCTTCAGCATATTGGATACAGCTGACTTTTGGGATGACAGTATAAAGGTCGTTAATGAAGATGGAGAACAGCAAGGGCCCTAGTATAGAGCCTTGTGGTACTCTGAGGGTGTTAGGTAGAAGGTTAGACAGTTTGTTCTGCCAGAGGCCAGCCTGCTGTCGACCATGCAGGTAGGATTGAAACCATTGGAAGGCTCCAGTATCTAGACAGAATGTTTGCAGGGTGTGTATTACAAGTTGGTGATCAACCATATCGTATGCCTTGGAAAGATCCAAAAAGAGGGCTGAGGATATATAATTAGTGTTGCAAGTATGGTTTATGGTGTTAGTAAAGGCTAGGAGGCCTGAAGTAGTGCTGTGATGAGGACGGAAGCCATGCTGAGTGTCTGCCATAAGGCGATTTTGGATTAGGTGGTGCATGAATTGTCTATGAATAAAGTTTCCATAATCTTTGCAAGTGGAGAGAGTATAGCTATTGGCCTATAATTGGAGAATTCAGTAGAGCTGCCTCCTTTGTGAAGTGGGATTACATATGATATTTTCCAGATGGTGGGAAATTTAGATTCTACCATGGTTCATCTGATTACCTTTGAGACGGGGTAAGCAATAGCATCATCTGATTTTGATAGGTACTCGGCAGGGAGTTGATCAGCAGAAAGTGTAGTGGGTTTCACTGTTTCAATCAAGGTACGGAGAAGTGAAGTGGTGACTGGTTGGCAGCTGAACGCAAGTAGGTTTCTAGGGGTGCTACTTTCAGGACCAGGGGAGCTAGGAGGTAGATGGCTAGCTAGGGCCTGAAATGTCTCAGTAAAGAATTGGTCAAAACTATCAGAAACATCTTCAGGGGTTTTATCAATAGTAGCAGCAGGGATTGGGGTTGAAGTTTGTCCAGGATGTAGTATATATGACATGCCACCTGACAGGGTATGGCATTACTGGGTTCAGAGAGCCCAGTCACCAGATTGGCTGTGTGGTGGCACCCCAGACATGCGTTGTACGTTCCTGGCCAAGGGTGATGGCTGACTGCATACATGTGGCAGCTGTGTCATTGACACATGACTCACATAAACCACAACTGGACCATAGAGGTGATTCACAGGTTACCTTTGCACATGCTACCCTAGTAGTGTGATGGCCCACAGATGCTCCCACGAGAACCCATGGGCAACTGTCTGTGTGGTACCATTGGAGGACCCTGCCCATGGCTGCTGTGAGGGGACGCATGTGCCACAGGTACCACATTACCCTGGTCTATGCCCACTGTATCCTGTCCATCACCTAGGGACAATTGTGACAAAGGATGTACTGGCAGGATGACTGTGCGCAATGATGGGGTTGACAGCTGTGTACTGTCAATTGGGTGACCAATGGCGGACCCTGACACACCTTCCTGTACCATTACACAAATATCATCATTACCAGTACCCGTGGCACAAGATTCAGGTTCCCTGCTGCAAGTCACCAGAGCAGCACCAGAACCTGTGGGAGGAAGACAGGAAACACAGTTTACAGTCTCCAGACATTGTTACCAGTGATGCACTTCTACACACATGCACACATGCACACATAGACACATGCACACATGCACACATGGACACAGGCACACATGCACACATGGACACAGGCACACATGCAGACATGCACACGTGGACACATGCACACAGGCACACATGCACACATGCACACAGGCACACATGCAGACATGCAGGCATGCAGACATGCACACGTGGGCACATGCACACATGCACACATGCACACATGCACACGTGGACACATGCACACATGGACACATGCACACATGCACACGTGGTCACATGCACACATGGACACATGCACACATGCACACGTGGTCACGTGTACACATGCACACATGCACACGTGGACACAGGCACCCATGCACACATGCACACATGCACACGTGGACACAGGCACACATGCACACATGCACATGTGGACACAGGCACACCTGCAAAAATGCACACATGCACACATGGGCACAGGCACACCTGCACACATGCACACATGCACACCCCGCAGTATACACACAGAGCACTACTGAGTTACACTACTGTTACTCGCATTATCAGGAGTATTATAGGTTATGTTAAACACACTCACCAGCATGGATGGCCTGCCTTGCTGTAACCCTGGAGGGACCTGCAGAAATGATGAGATTAATGTCAGTGGGCACAACTGTGCCATTGATATTGCATATGATACAGTGTACAGAACAGTCAAGTGTACATATGGCATATTACCTGCATGCTCCATGTCGTGCTGCTGTGTGGAACCAGCCTCCATCATAATGCAGGTGTACTGCTGTTGCTGTTCCGGGGCTGGAGCCACAACACTTAGGAGTAGCCCCTCCAGTCTGGTGAGGGGGGGATGTGTGGCCACCCCACCTCCTGTGGCAACCTGTTGCCTGTGGATATCTGATGCACGCTGACGGACACTTCGGATTAAATCACTGCAGTGATGTTGTACCTGCTCATATGTCGTGTTATGCGTGCCAATATCATTTACTCTACGGACAAGGTCTTGCCACAGTGCAGCCCTCTCCTGCTGATTCTGACTGGTGCAGGAAAACAGGATGTCATACTCCCGCACCAGGCTCTGGTGGATCTCCTCGTCTTCCGCTACAGAGTAGGTGGGATTACGCTGACGCACCATCTCCCTGGAAGAGAACACAAACAGGATATCAGCAGACCATGTCAGCAATATATGGCACACATACTATACATGATACTCATGTGTAGTGATATACTACTACTCCCATATGTTGCATGTGTGTGTGTCGTGGTGGATACACAGGTACATGGCCAGATATCAGTGCTCAGCCAACACCTGTGCAACAATACCTGCCACATTCCACACAACATAGTAGCATGCCCCATCGGTCAGCACACACTGACAGGTGCAATGCACAACCTCACTCTGGGGGTTCATCCCAAGGTACTGTATGTGGGATGCCGTCCACTACTGTGATGTGGACAGAAGTTACTCGGCCTGGATATACATATCCCACCACCACCACCAGCACAGTAGACTACTTTGATATGTATGTGATTAGACAGTTATTCACTTGCTGGGACTGAGATGGTATCCATGCAGCACACTGGGCCAGTGGAAGCCACAAGCCACACTGCTGACCCCTTTGCAAATGCTTACCACGGACATGCCACAGATTGCATGGAACTTGCACACACATTTCTAACCCAGACCCTATGCACAAAGGTTAGGCATCCTGTCCGGTGGACCCCAGACAGAGGTAGATTGTATAACAATAGCAGGAGGCTACTGCAGGACAGAGCACATTCACATTAAGGGAAGGCATCTGTGGTCAGCACTGGTACTACGCTACGGTCCGTCATAACAATGGCCACGGCCTACTCTGGGAGGGAAATGGCCACAAACACTATGGATGACGACAAGGCCTTCTTCAGTTATGTTACACATATGGACCACATGCCTCAGATATGCTCTGTGTTAATACACACCTACTTAACATTCACCAAACACACGGATATTGGCAACAGTATTGCAGACATGTTCGGTGCATGTATCCCCCCTCCTTCTCCCCCACCAGTTGAAATATTTATCACAGCTGTATGTAACCTCCCTATCATCTCACATGTCCAGGAGAGGGCCGCCCTCAGCAGAGCAGAACACACAGCATCAATGTGACCTCATGGTATCCCTGGATGTGTGCTACCTGCACTCCGAGAGGACATACAACCGCATATAACACTGATAATTTATCTTGGCCGTACTACAGGATATGTACCTGGACAGTGGCATACAGCGACAGTGGTCCCACACCACTAAGGAGGCACCTTGACTGACCCTAGGAACTACCACATCATATGCATAACCGGCCTGGTCTGCTAAGCTATGGAATTATGCAGTATGGGATGCATATGCAGTGATATCGGGTACCTGCAGACACTTGTTCCCAGCCAGTGTGCCTTTGTGATGGGCTGATCCTGCCTTTTGAACCTGGCTGACATTTCAAAGCAGTCACTACAGCCATTGATGGGGGCAACGCACAGACAACTGCTGCCAGGATCATGGCCTAAGACTGATTGACATGTAATGTATGGTCATCCCCTTTTGGTGGAACTACGTACACACAACATATCACATGGACATACCTATGACACATTTGGAGGGTTCACAGTATGCACACTATTAACCTGCTACTTTGCATTACCTGTGTTTGTCGCAGCTGGTTGCGTTACCACTGCTTCTGCTTGCTGCTGCTACTGTCACTGCCGACAGCTTCAGGTGACAGTCACAGTGTATAATTTTTTTTTTTTTTTTTTGTTCTGTCTCTCTCTCTCACTTTTCTCTCCCTCTGTCTGCTTCCAGACAGTGCAATGAATGTATTGCATGTGTGGAGTGTTAGTACTGGATGCTTTTGTAGGTATCTGCATAGGTCCATGTGATGGCCTCTGCACCAATTGTAAGCCAGCATTTGCTAATTGCATACAGCCAGTTGTGTACTGATTGCAGTTCTCACTGTGATATCAGGTCAGTGCTATAAAAGTGTATGTGGGATAGGCGTTGTCCTTTCAGATTGTAAGGGCGGGGACCATGCTGGTATGCTGTGCACAGTGTTCTGTGAGTGTAAAGGTTAGTATCTCTCTCATGATTCAGGCTATGTTGTAGATTCACATTTCTCCATTCCTCTCTCATGTTCCCTGTAGTAAGTGTGTATGCACAATGACTCCTACAACTATATATAGATATATATTTATATATATATATATATATGTACATATACATACATTTATATATGTACTTTAACTGACATTATTACCTACAAGCTACCAACTAGCATGGCTGTTTGTGTTCACACAGTACTATTGTGGGAATCCAGTAGTTTTGACAGTAATTCTACATGACATGCTTTGGGTACTACACATCCTATATTCCCTTTACATTCATCCCTACTATTACATGTTATATTTATTTTAGCACAATGCTCTTGTATAAGAGTCATGGCTTAGTGGTAGGTCATACAAACTAGTGTTTCCAAGGTCCTGGGTTCGGGACTGACAGTGGGATTTTATTTTGCTTTTGAACTGAGTACAGGACCTGTCAATCAAAGTGACTAAGGCACTTTTAAGCAGTTGCAACCGGGTTAGCGCTGGTTTGTGCGGAGCTCATGCATGCGCACTGGCGGTTAGCTCCGCACACACACGCGCACACCCGCTTACAACCGCTTACCAGTGCTTACTCTGGCGCACACCCGCTCTATTTTCTTTGAAAGAAAAGAAAATGGGGAGACAGGAAAGTGGTGAAAAAGGGGTCACAAAGAGGGTAAGACAGTAGGGAAACAAGCTTTGGAATTGCAGGAGGGATGTAGGTAAGGCCCATAGCTGCCCATTTCTTCATCAGCAAGAGCTGCGCATATGTATGTAATTTGGTGTGACATTTGAAACCTTCCACCCCTGAGATAGGTGTCAGGACAACAATAATACTTGTTGTACAGCCATTTGTAATTGATAGATTCCATGTCCAGCAGACATGTGTGCGGAATGGGCAGCTATGTATGGGGCGTAATTTTTTTGTGGGTACAGAGTGACCTTTTTTTTTTTTTTCAGGTGAGAGTGGTATGTCAGGTGAAGGAAGTCGGTACAGCTGGGGAGGTAGGTTGGGTAGGTAAACAGACAAGACAAACAAGACGCATACAGGGGCGGTGTATGACATGTGTGGGGGGGGTTACACAATTGACGGGGATGGAGGTTTGGATATCCAGAGCCCATGAGCCCACAGATGGCAACAGTGGAACTGATATCCCCACCCATAAGCAGTTGCCACTGTTCCTTCACTGCCCAGGACAGGGCTGTGCTGGGGGCTGTGTAGGCTGGGCAACAGGCATGCCCGTTAGTTGTGCCACCCGTGCCTCAAGCTGGCGTAGGGGCTCGAGAACAGAGTCCCAAATCTCCCTACGCACCACAGTCCGGACGCTACGGAGGGTGAGTGGTGGTTCTCCTCCGGCCACACTTGCAGAGGGGGGGTGAGCCCCATCCCCTGCAGTGCTTCCACCCGCTGGTGGCACAGGGCCACCGGAGGAGGGTCCGGACTCGGCACTAGTGCCAGGTGCACTCGCCAGCTGAGGTGGGAGAGGTGGGTCCGCTGGAACCCGCCTTCCCTGTCGTCCTATGTTTTGCATTATGTCATGACAGTTTGGGTTAGTGACATATAATACCATTCACAATTAGTTGTAACAGCATGCATTAGTATTCCCATTAACCAAACACCCAGATATTCACACCATTGAACAGCGTGCATAACACATGCATAATTTGAACAGCAATACACAGTCCAACAACATGCAGGGTTAATTGATGGCAACAGGACATCAGGTTTGGATGTATGAACAGGGCAGATACATCAACGGACATGCAAATATGTATGACCCAACAGGACAAACGTCCAGGGGTGTTAATTGTGATTGCACATACCATTTTCACGTGGAATGGGTTATATGTGGTTATAGGGTGGGGTGAAGAAAATAATATTAACACCTTCAAATACCAATACATATGCTGTACATTTCTAATAGCTACAGATATATACACACTACTGTTCTAACTACAGTTTCCTATATGATAACTATTTCAACTTGGTGATAGGACTGTTACTGCAACATCAATATACATTTTATTGTTCTTCATACACATTCATATCTAGCTTTGTTCAACTACATCATCCTGCTACATTTGCTTTATATAGCTGTAGACAACTGTGGATGTTTGGTATATCAGACAATCATCCTATCTGCATATTGCAGACTGAGAGCAACATATCTAGATTTTGGGATACACATTCCAGATGCAGCAACACTTTGAACAGATTTCGCTGTTTGGTTTTGATTCTCACATGCATTTCATTCTGTCTTGACTGCAGTATACTTTATTCAGGGGTTATTACTACTGTATTGCTGGATTCATGACACTTTCTCACACCCTCACTTGCTTTCATTTTACTATTCAGGATGGTACTTACGTCTAGGCTTTATTGACATGTTTTACCTGTAGTTATTACTATCCTTTCCAGCAGTCTCACTTCTGTCATGTTTCAGTATTTCAACAGGGATATATTTCACACATGTAATTTCATCATCTTCTGCAGCTATACTTTTCAGCCTGCTGCAGGTTGTGTACTATTTTCTTACAGGTGGGGCATTCTTATTTCAGAATTTATGTCAGACAGTTTCATTTTTCGGTTTAACTTACAGGCTGAAACACAATTTTGTAATCAAGCAATACTTGCAGACACTTTCACACTGTTACTTGCACATTTTATTCCTTAGTGACTACACTGCACTCTTTTGCTGACTGTCATACTTTTATATTTCTTTACAGTTACTGGTAGTGGATTACTGACCTGCCTGGTGGCGCAACCGCACCAGCCTATCGCCATAGGCTCTGCGGTTCGCAGAACGGACACCTGCAGCTGTAATATAAATGAAGTAATATTGGAATACACATCTCCATAATATCAGCTAGTTTAATTTCTTACATACGTAATTAAATGTAACTTACTCAGTAGTGGGGCGTTGGGTATTTGCCAGGCCTCCTGGATCCAAAGGTTCAGTTGATCCTGCTTGCATCTCTTCAGGTCCGCATGGTGGTGACGGACCTGCTCACCAGTCCTTGGAATCCCTGTGGCACTGGTGAGATCATGAGCCAACCGGACCCACGCCTCAGCCCTGTATGCTCCCCAGAGGACCTGGCCCTGCATGAGTTGGGCCTCATGATTGTGGACTAGGAGCCAGACCATGTACCTGGACTCCTCAACACCCCACCTCTGTGCTCGAAAGCAACTACCCTCTCCTACTCCTGTCATTCTGCCTGCAGTTCAGTTCTACAATCGTTTATGCTGCGTATTCCCGCCTATGAAGCTTATATAGTCAGTTTTTCCCGCACATATCTGTGATTGGCCATTTTGGAATTGTATCAACTTCAGTAAACCTGCATTGTCATGCTCCAGTTTGTATTCATTCCTATATATTAGCTATTATTGCATTTCTAAGTACTGCTGTCATGGCTTAGTGGTTTGGTACCTTGCCTATGGTGTATAGTATCCTGGGTTCGAACCTAGCCACTGCTTTTTATTTTTCATGACTGTCTAGACATGCTGAGGGGTGTGTCTGTGTAAAGGCAGTTTTGATATGGCTTGCTCAACGTTGCCCGTCGGTTAGCTTGTTTGCGCGGTGCGCAGCCCCGCGCAAACGGGGTACGCTGGTTTAAGCCTTATTTGGCTATCAGCACGCATATTACGCTCAGCTCAGTTAGGGGCACATAGATTTAGTGTGTTAAACCACTGCTCAGCTACGGGCACTCATTTTGCCCCAGTTAAACCACTGTTCATCTATGGGCAGATGCACTCACCCTGTTAAACTGTAGCTCAGCTATGGGCACATCTGGCATTTTTTATTCTTTTGTTACCTCACATTTCTTCAATATAAATGGGCTATTTCATTACATTTTACATAAAATGTAGTTTTATGTGTACATATTTATCAGGGACTTGTTTCGTGCTTATTTTGCTAAAAATAAAAATTGGTGTTGTGGGGGCTCGAACCATGAATGCCTGCTCTTCAGCCAACATCTCTACCACTACGCTATTGCTTCCTGGCTTAGTTTGCATATTTAGTTCTTATATGCTTTCCCACTGACTGCTAACTGTAGCTGCGCTTACGGCACGCCCAGCAAACGAGCGCACTCACAGTTAAACATTTTACAATTTAAAAATATATAACATGTTTATTTATATGTTTTCTGTTCATAGTCTGTGGGGGCATGTGTTGTGTTCTGTTTATTCACATTTCCGTGGACTCTGTCGTGGGTGTTTACTTTGGGAACTTTTACTCTTCTGGGGGCATGTCCATTTACAGGGCTCGGCCTACGGACACGCCCCCTACTGTCTTACACGGACCGTGTTAGCCTTAGGTGTGATTCAGCATGCTCTCATGAATATGCAAAGCATGCTGACATCACTCCGTTTAACTGCAGCCTCCGTGGATGAGTTATAACTCTTACACGGAGGCTTTGTGAATCCTGCCCTATAAGTAATGTATAATGTTTGCTACTGAAAATATGTCAGTCTGGTTTGTTTTAATTTATGTAAATGTATAATTACTTATATCATAAGTGATAATTTAATAAAGATATTTCTTGTTCAAAAAACGTGATTGATTCACTCTCCCAGACTCAGTGGTCTGGACATCAGGAACCCTTTTGTCACAATCAAACATTCTATGGTTAGGCTTCCTTCAGTCCTCTTTTTTATTTTAGATCTGCTAGCTCATTAATAAATCTGCTCAGTATTTACTGCATTGATTGTGTGTTACAGTGTTGTTCTGACTCCGCAGTTCATTGTTAATTGCAATGTGTGTGCGTGTGTGTATGTGTGTGTGTGTGTGTGTGTGTGTGTTTGTGTGTGTGTATGTGTGTGTGTGTGTGTGTGTGTGTGTGTGTGTGTGTGTGTGTGTGTGTGTGTGTGTGTGTGTGTGTGTGTGTGTGTGTGTGTGTGTCAGTGCAAGCTAATGCAATAAGAGTGAAGTTTAAATGAAAGCACCTGTCTATATCAACGTTACTCTTGCATCAGAACCATTCCACCCTTCAAGGAAACAAAAATTGTTAGTATGCTTACACAATAATCTAGTTGTATAGATGCTTACACAAATGCAAAAACTGAATTCAGGTTCTTCAAAGCAAAAACAAAGTCTTGCAGTTTAAGCTAAACCATGGCAAATATACTTGGTTCAGCCTTATACTGTCTGGAAACAGTCTGCATTGTTAAGTTTCTCTGGATTCCTCTGCTAAGAAGAGTTTAAAAATAAGGTATTTTCTTATAACCCTAACGAATATTTAGAATAAGCTTCTATAAAAATGAGAAAAGAAATAGATGCCTTTAAGTGCTTAGATGGCAATTAGTGTGTATTATACGTTCAATTTGATAGTTACAGACCTGCTGATATGTATACATGTGTGCGTGTGTGTGTGTGTGTGTGTGTGTGTGTGTGTGTGTGTGGCTTATATATAAATTTATATGAGTGCAATGTGCAAGAGTATCACTAAAATTCAATGTACTACATCCATTGCAAATATAACAAATGTGCTCACACTTGTGATCTAATTTAAAACTTAACTCCTCCTACATGAGAAAATAAATCCTAACATTGCTACTTAACATCCACACAGTACATACCCACTTACAATTCCCATAAGATAGTAAACCTAAGTAAAATCCCTTTAATAAAAACCAAACCAAAACATGCTTACCTAAGGCAAATGCACCTAAAGTACATAGTGAAAATATTGTGATTTACATATTATATATTTGAGAGGGCTTTACCTGCTAAATTAACAAATAGGTGCTTCTAAGTGACTTAAACAGATGCTGACAATTTTGTTGTGCTGTTAGAGAGATTGTTATGCCTTAAAGCATTTAAAAATGTGTGTGAAAACTCATTGTCAGATTCATTCTGGTAAATAAAAAGAATCAGCTGTAGAGGTACTGTGCTTTAAATGTGGAAAAAGGGGTCAATTACATTTATATTGGTAAAAATAACATTGTTCTACCTGTGAAAGCTATAACCAGTGAAACGCATGCTGCCCATGATGTTGGGTTTATGGAATGTGATAAACTCTCAGAATACTTAAGCCAGCTTTCTGCTGTTGTGTTATTAAAAATTAAGTGTAATATCTACAAGGCACACAGTATGGTTGTAACTGTGATGCCATGAGATAGGAAATCATATAACAAGTGATGTCTCTAATCTTTCTTAATTCAGACTGTTACACCTTTGTAAGTTATTTTTAAGCTTTGTAAAATATTCAAGAGAAACTGTACTGTGCAATTCAATTTACAATATGCCTTAACAGTGACAGAAAATTTGAATTTGTTCTGCTATGTAATATAGAGAAAATTTGTATAAAGCCTGTAACCTAATTTTGCTGGAAATGTCAATACAGTCAGACATGTCTGAAAGATTGAAATGTTTGCATATAGTTGCTGGACAATCATACATGGGACACTCTGGTAACTCTGACCCAAGAGTCATGTGCCAACAGTTAATAGTAAGCTATGAAATTCTGTCTTTACTTCCAGCTAGTCATTTTGCTGGTTTTCTGGATTTAAGAAAATTTAAGTAAATTATATCTGGCTCCTGAGAGAAAATAATACGCTAAAATATATTGAGCTGAAACAAGTAATTTGTTTCTTTCTCACTATAGACTTTGAAATACTAACATATTTGTTAGTTGCTGTTCTGCAATATGCCTGTCTGGACTTCTGCACACTTAACTTAAATAAGGTATAATATTCTTTGAGATAAATTCAGTCATATCATCTATCTAACTGTTATGTAGAATTTTCCTTTAAATTATTCTGTCTGGGGTTTTTACTTATTATCTGTTCAATTTCGCAAACGTATTCCTCTCCATATTTAATTTGTGCCAGTACTGTCTATCTACTTAATTTTCTAGTTAAAGTTTTTAACTTAGTCTCTTTTAAAAATTTCTAGCTAGTATTTATTTCTGTATTATTTATGATAAGAGTACTATTTAACACTATAAGTTGTTAAGCTATTACATCTGCCACTAAAGCCAAGGCAATTAGCACATTATCAGTTGTATGCTTAATAATTATAAATGGCTATTTGTTAAGAGTAACAGTGTTACTGGAATGGCCTTAACCCAATAACTATGGATATGACAGATCTACTTTGCCAGGCTAAAGACTGTAGAGAATTAAAGAATTCCTTAAGCCTTCCTTATGAAATGTGCATGTATGTATGTATGTATGTTTTTTTTTGTGTGTATGTATGTGTATGCACAAATAATTTGTTTAAAAAAATAATTTCAATGTATAAGGACCAGTGAAAGGCATTGACAGTCTTGGAGAAATAGTGAGGAAGTTCCTATGGACATGGACCAATGGTGGAATTTGTGACAATGTGCTTTCTCAGTATGAGCATGAATATTGGAAGCCAATACCCAAGATAATGGTACATATTTGCTGTATGCTCTTAAGAGATGAACCCACATAGTGAATCAGTTATTGAATCAGATTTATTTTCATCTTTTCTGTTTATGCTGGTAGGGAAGAATAGTGCTACTTTAATAGTTATATCCTGGTAGCCACCAAACATATTTGTAGCCATAGCCAGTGGAACAAATATGAGCACCATAATGCCTGGGAGCCTGGTGGTTGGTTATTGTAAGACTCCCCATGTAAGCAGTGGGATTATATTGGCTGGCAGTGTGGGATTCAACCCGTATCTGTGGATATTGGAGTTACATTAGTATGATTTAGCGAAGACCCCTGTGTTGCAATGCTTATAAAGGAGCACTATGTAAGCAAAACATCTTTGTTAAAAAATCACTTGAAGTAATCTACATTCATGGTGATATAGCACAGTACAAAAAAAGAAATACAAAATGCATTTGGAAAGGTAGCTTGTCCTTTTTGCTGTATTTCCAAATTTAACATATGATATATGATATATGATATGATGTAAAAATAAAAACGAGTGAGGACCACCACGAAAAATAAAGAAGATTTATTACACATGAAAAAGATCAGCGCTTTCATGTACTGCCAAGGTACGCTTCATCAGATCTCAAAAAGCATTCCCAAGAACTCACATTTTATAAGACAACTAATTTAAAATCTACAATCACTATATTTTTCATTATTTCACTTTTTGCTTATCGAGTTGGACCTTCAGATAGCAGCGGTTTCTTCTTTATACATCATATATGATATGATATGATATGATATGCTAGAAAGGAAACACATTATCAAGTACAAAGATTTGCGGAGGCAATGGAGAAAAGTTAAACATTTTGTGTGGGGAGGGAAACCAACAAAAGAACAAACTAACACCTCACCTGGAAAATGGGGAACAATCATCGGGCACATTTAAAATATAAATCCAGAAAAAGATCAAAACATAGTGTTAAAAAGACCTAAATGTACAGTATTTTGGTTAGGTACACAAAGGAGTGAAAAGTATTCATCATTTAAAGAGATGTGTCAATTTCAAGAGTATACCCTCTCCTCCTACCACCCTACACTAAAACCTGTCAGAGATGCACTTTTATAGCCAAACCGGAAGCAAAGCTCTCTTCACTGAAGACTGGACTAGACAGTCAAGAGGAGAAGGTAAATGCTTGCACCACACCACACTCATCACATAGTCCCTCAAAACCTACACCACCAAAACAAACACACAGAAGCACAAAACACACACCTACATTCGTGGAAGCTTTCAATAAAAATCTGCCCAAACAACCGAGACCCCCAAAGCAGAAATGCAAGCAACCTCCTCCCCCCAACACAACCCAAATGACACATAGCCCACATACTCAGTGTGCCACCCAACTACAGCCCATAAGGAATAACGTACCCAACACTCTAGTCATAGGTGACTCTATAGTCAGGCACGCTGATGTTCTACTTACCAGGCTAAACAAGGAGAAAGTTACTGTCAGCTGCCTGTCAGGTGACAGGATCCACCACATAACGTACGCACTCAGGTCACTCCACTACAAGTACAACTATGACTCTGTCATTGTCCATGTTGATGTGAATGACCTGAGATGTACCTCCCTGGACTACATGAAAAGAGACATGGAGGAGTTCTCCTATATTGTAGCCCAGGCAGGTATGACCCTAGCTCTGAGTAGCATCCTGCGATCACCCAGAATGATACCACAGTACAAGGGCAAAATGATTGACTTCAGCAATTGGCTAAGCTTCTGGTGTCATTCTAACAGAATCCAGTATCTGTTTGCCTGGGATGACATGATCGACAGACCACGATGCTTTGCCAGAGATGGCCTGCACCTGTCGCCCTTGGGATTTTGGATACTGGCAAAGGCTCTTTCCACCCCTATAGTGCCTTTTTTAGGCAAGGTTCAAATGACAAATTCACCACCATAACAGGTACAAGCAAGCAAAATCTGAGGGTAATGCTACTCAATGCTAGAAGTCTAAACCTCAAAATGCACTCACTTGAGGCACTCCTTAAAATGGAGAACATTGACATCTGTGCAGTGACAGAGACCTGGTTCAAAGCTCCAGAGAGCAACCCTGCATTACCAGGCTATAATTCATACTACACCTTTCGGCCACCTAACCCGGACTGAAACACTAAAGAAGGAGGTGTGTCCATAGCCATTAAAGATATCCACACCTCCAAGCTAGTTGCTCAGCATAATGCATCCAAGATTATCCAAGTTCAACTAACTCTGGGCAAGCCCACAATCCAGATTGTAGCTTGCTAAAGAGCCCCCAACATGCCCCAGGATTACCACTCCTCTTTTCTTGATACACTGGAAAATATTAGGGTACAACCCAACACCCTAATAATGGGTGATTTCAACTACCTCACCATTAACTGGGAAAACTACTCATGTACCAACTCTTTTGCTCAATGTTTTTTGGAATTCATCAATTCCAACGCCTTGGATCAACTTATCCACACCCCCACCAGAGGCAGCAATATCTTAGAACTGGTCATCACCAATATGGGCAACCTGTGCTCCACACCAGAGGTCAATTCCTCGTTGGTCAGATCTGACCACAAGTTAATCACCCTAGACATCCACATCCCACTCCCACCCCCATTTGGAAAACCACTGTAAAATATTTCTCCAAAGTCAACTTCATGCTTCTTAACACAGAAGTGGCAAACTTCACGACACACATGCAGATGGACAATAGAGGTACGACTGCTGATTCCTACACAAATGCATTTTATAAGCACTTCCATGAGTGCATGGATCATGCTGTTCCTAACAAAACCAAGATGCTATCCTCCAAAAAAAGGAAGCCAATCTTGTGGTCTTCTACAATAAACAAACTCTACAACAGAAGAAAGAAACTGTTGCAAAAAAAGAGTAAAGTCCCA
This sequence comes from Protopterus annectens, assembly GCF_019279795.1. Classification (NCBI taxonomy): domain Eukaryota; kingdom Metazoa; phylum Chordata; order Ceratodontiformes; family Protopteridae; genus Protopterus; species Protopterus annectens. Next base: position 1,722,245,778 of record NC_056741.1, on the reverse strand, counting down.
TGATTGGAGGAACTCCCTGGTCAGCCTCAGTAAGAAGCTGAGATCCCTCATAAAATCCTCCAAAGCTAGTTATGAAAACAAAATCACCACTGATTCTAAAGACAACCACAAAGCATTCTATAGCTATGTCAAGAATCTCAATGGCAACACTTAGATCTGCTCTGAGTTACAGCACAATGGCACTAAATATACAGAATCAACTGATATTGCCAACATCCTGGCAGATAGATTCAGTGCTGAATTTACCCCCCCTCTCACCCCCTAAAGGGCCCATCCCTATACCAGAAGAATGCACAGTTCCTGTATTCATGGCTGCACAGGTAAAAACCTCACTCTCCAAAGCCAAGAACACAGCATCCATGGGACCTGACAACAGACTACAGAATGAACTGGCACCCCACCTAAGTACCATGTGCAGTCATAGCCTCACCTCAGGCTTTGTGCCCACTGAATGGCACACTGTGATGGTTATCCCACTCCACAAACATGGAGCCACGACAAACCCCAGGAACTACCGCCCCATTAGCCTGACAAGCCTGGTCTGCAAGGCCATGGAACGTATCATCATGGAACTCATAAACAAAGGCATTGGATATCTCCAAACTCTGGACCCCACACAGTTCGGGTTTGTAAAAAGCAGATCATGTCTTCTAAACCTGATAGACTTCTTTGAAGCAGTCACCAAAGCCATAGATGAGGGTAAGGTGGTTCACACAGCCTATCTAGATCTCGCCAAGGTGTTCGACACCATCCCCCACTTTGGAATTATAGATAAACTCACTAAACTAGGTATTAATCCTTATGTCACAAGATGGGTTGCCAATTGTCTTACTGACAGAACCCACACTGTGAAAGTAGCAGACTCCAAATCAGACTTCAGACCAGTGACAAGTGATGTACCATAGGGTTCAGTCCTGAGTCCTCTCCTGTTTGGTATCTACTGCTCTGAAGTACAAGCTAATGCAGAAGGTCTTTGGATAACTAAGTTTGCAGATGACTGCAAACTAGGAGCCATAATCAAAACTCCTAGTGATGTGGACATCCTACAAAAGGGCCTCACTGAGACAGATGCCTGGTGTCAAAGCCATGGCCTCAAGCTCAATGCCAAAAAGTGCATTGTCATCCCCTTTGGTTAAAAACTCTGTGCCCATGAACTACTACATAGATGGTATTCTACATAACACCAAAAGTGTGATAAGAGACCTTGGGACACAGGTGTACAGTAGTCGCTCCTTTGATAATCACATAACCACAGTGGTGAGGAAATCCTTCTATGTGGCACACCTCATCACAAAATGTTTCTCATCCAGAAAAAAAGAGGTCATTGTTCTCCTCTACTCATCACTCATTAGACCCATTATAGAGTACAACGCCCCTTTTGGTATGTACCTCACAAGACATCTACAACAATTGGAAAGGCCGCAGAAATACATCACAAAGAGAATTACTGGCCTAAAACAGATGCCCTATGCAGACCGTCTCAAAAACTCCAGCTTTACTCCATCGCATATCGCCTACTCAGAGGCAATCTCTGCCTGACATACAAAGCTATGTCAAACCCAGAGCTGTTGGACATGCTCCACTTAAAGAAATCCCAATTCCTTTGAGCTACACTCTCTAGCGACCTAAACCTTGTCACCACAATAAACAGAATTCTGGAGGGATAGATTCCTGTCTCAGAGACTTCCCATACTCTGGAACAGACTACCTATATATGTCAAACAGAGCTCCTCATTAACTATCTTCAAGAAAAATCTTTATGATTGGATGGGTAATAGGAAATTCACCCCAGGGATCACTTCTGTGGCTCTGCTTGACAGGGGCACAGGAATATCATTTTCTTGAATGGCGAAAGCTTGTATAGGTCCTAGGGCCAATAGCCTAGTACCTACCTATGAACCTATGAACCTAAAATACTGCAACCTGAAAGTGTTATAAAGCAGGTTGCAAAAGTGTCTTTGGAGCCTGAAAGTGCTACAGAATAAGGAGTAGAAAAGAGTAGCAGAAGTAAAGAGATGGAATCACTCATTGAGGGGGTGTATGTCAATGAACTGGTATTTGAAAGTATGGAAAAAGTACATCCTGAACAGAACTTTAAACTTTCTGTCAAGCTAAAGCTGAAAAGCTCAAATGGAAAATTATAAGCAGCAGCTGAGTGTTGAAAAGGACAAGTGTAATAATAAGAAATAACTATTTTGTTGTACTTCCATAATAGTATTCTCTGAATAAACAGGTATACACTTTCTATAACATTCTTTTATGACCTGTTGATATTGTAAATATAAAATCTTTGTGTCTATATCCTCAATCCTTAAAATCATATATGACTTCAATTATTCAATTATGTGTTCATTCATTATACTATTATCTGTACTGAGTCTCATAAAGATACAAAAATTAGCTTTGTTAATAAGGGAGATCATAAAACCTCAGAGCAGTTAATACTCTGATTCCTGCCTGCTATTAGAAGTGCTACAGACTTCAAAAGAGTTCAGAACTTTTGAGTTTAGTAGGCACCTTCTTGAGCTATTAGATTCTACCATATTATCTGGGAAGGAGAGAAAATCCCATTTAAAGATGTCATAAAGCACTATTTCAAATTGTAAGATAAGTTGAAAAATGGTGGCAACCATTATAAAGGGAGACATTAAAAGACCCCAGACTACAAAACAAAGAGTATATAATAGAAATGCAAGAACTAGGGAGGTCAAAGGTGGAAACTAGGTATTAGATTTTGGTTAACATCTGCAGAAAACAATTTTTGGACTAAATGGCAGAGTCTATTTCAAGTAATGAGAAAAATTGAATAATAATAAACTATGGAGTTAGACAGCCTGGCAAGAGAGAGCCAAAACAACTATATGATATCAATGTTCTGAACCCATAGAAAGAACTACAGACCTAAGTAGTGAGCTTAAAAGCAGAATTTGATAGAGCTTGTTTGAAAGAAAAGTAAACACTGTGCCTACAGTGCATGTAACCGATATGCTATTTAAGTCACAAAAACAAAAGATAAAGAGCTGCTGTTATTACAAAAAAGGCAGCATTTTCAGAACTACTTGGCAGAGCAGATCTGAGTCAACATCAAATTAACACCATTCCAAGAGAAAAGGTTGATTTCAAAGATTTAAAGAATACTAATGTCACAGGGAAAGATTATTCAAGAAGTGCAAAAACTACTTTATGATGGGGGTGACAGAGGATTTAAAAAGTGAGTAGAACTAAATAGTGTTAGTCTCAGCACCTGATGTAACAAACAAGTTCTGTAATGAAATAAGAAACTTGAGCAATATTTCAAAAGTTGACATCTACCCAGTACTTAAGTAGATTAACTAATTGGTCGAGTAAATCAAAACATTTGACCACATTAAGGTGGCAAATATCTGTACCCCATAAAGCCAAGGAAGAGACTCCCTTTTCAATTCCAACAGACTTACTCCAGTATAATGTCCTTCCTTTTGGGCTACATCATGCCTTTGTAACCTTTCACTGATTAATGGACAGAGTCCTAAAAGCCCACATCAGAAATGCTGTCACTCACATTTATGATGTCATAATACACTGTGAAAACTGGAACTGATATCTAATGAAGGTGCAGGTTCTGATAGACAATATGAGTCATGTCAGGTTGATGGCCAATGCCAAACAAGAGCGAGTTAGGCATTTCAGAAGTGAAACATTTATGGTATGAAGTAGAAAAAAAGAGTTGTCTGGCCCCAGAAAAAAACAGAAGCAGTGGCAAACTGACCTTTTTCATGCAATAAGATGCAACTGAGAGCATCTCTACCCTATTTTCCATTTATAGTGTACTTTTGAACTGTTTTTATAAAGGGGAGGATACCTGTTCAAGTAAAATGGAAAGCAGAGGCAGATAATACCTTTAAACAGTTTAAGAAAGTATTATGTTCGGAACCTGTTTTTGCATTCCCATATTTTAGTAAGGCTTTCATAGTTTATACTGATAGATCACAGACAGACCTACGGTCTGTGCTTTCACATGACATTGAGGGGAAAAACAACTTTTATAAGCATTATGTTACAAACTAAGTAGGGCAAAGACCAGGTATTGGGCTTCAAGTGGGAATGCTTAGTAGTCAGGTGGGTGCTGTCATGAGTAAATTATTATGTCCTTGATAGTAATTGTATACCAGTCAAAGACAATACCCTGTAATGTGACCACACAACCAACAAGATGGAATGCTAAGCTTTGTAGGTGAGCTCTCTGTCTACAACCATTTAAGTTCACTGCAAACCATCTATCAGATTCAACTCACCATAATGCAGATGGACTGTCTAAGGCCCTCAGTCCAGCTAGTGGGCCTGAAACTGAATGTTTCAATCTGGGATGGATCGGTTTAGCATAGCATATTCATTCGTGCTTTCGGAATGTATAAAATCAATGTTATGTAAATAATATTGCGATATGGTAAGCTGTGTGAAAATAATGTCTTGTTTGTGCAAACAATTAGTGGAAAGTTTTTAATGAGCATTAACATCCATGTTGGGAAACGTTATTGAGGAAGATGGTAAAAACTGGGACCAGTTAATACCATGTGTGACGCCAGTGCCCTCGCCCAGCAATCAAGGAGCCTCAATCCTCACCACTAACACCAGAGAGGGCATCTCATATAAGAGGAAAGGATAGCAAATACACACAGTAAAGTACAATTTCCCTTAAGTGCACACAGACATCACAGTTTGGGGTTGGTTACTCCCTTGCTCCCCAGGTCCCCAATAAGACTTCCCACTGGCACAGCTATAGTGTCCAGATCTCAGCCTAGCTGACTAGTTAACCTCCAGTACTCTCTCTGTCCAACCAGTGCTTTGTGTCCATGCCCAAGTAGTTGACACACAGACACACACGCACACACACACACACACACACACACACACACACACACACACACACACACACACACACACACACACTTTGAGATAAGTATTTATACAATTTCACAAACACTCATGGGAAAAGCTAACACAGATTATCCAGCTGTGCCCCTATATCCAGACTATACAGTAGTAACTACTGCCACCTCCAGCTAATAATTATCAGCTACCCAAAGGCATATAAAAGGGTAAAAGGTTTTTAAAATATTTAATAATAAATAATTAAAACACAAGACGATACTACTACACCACAGTGCTATTCAAGAGTTCAGAGATCACACAGAAACTTAAAATAATTCTGTAGTACAGTTCTAACATCACAGAAAAACACTTAGTTCTAAACTTTCTAATTTCTAGCTATTTATACAAGAAAACACACTTCTAAGATAACTTACTTAGGACAACAGGCAGTGCTGAGGTTCGATATCAAGACAAAAATGCTTACTCTCTGGTTCTCACTCTTTAAATTGAAACTGCAGTTCTGCTAAATCATTACATCATTTGCTTACACCCTTCCTGGAGTTCTCAGGCTACACATTAACTGAATTTACATTCTTTTACACTTAGAGCAATAAAGGACATTCCACATGTAAATTCTGTTCATTAACTTTAGCCTTAAAACAATAGGCAGGGTGCTTACTCCAGACTCATCAACTCCAAATTCTAACTTCAAAGGAATGGACATAAAGTAATTTTAATTTCAAAGGACAAAAAATAAATGCTTGACTTAGTTTTCCTTACAGCAGATGGCAATGTTGCCACATTGTTGAAACAGCATTTCTTTACATTTAAGACACAAGTCTGTATTTTACATTTATATTTGCAAATGCCAGAATTATATATCAAATTCTATTTGTCTAGGCTGGCAGCCTTCACCCCTTCTCTAGCAGTCTTCACATCTTTCTCCCCCCCTGGAGAACTCAAGCTAGTTTTTTCAAGTGACCCTTGATAAACACCGCTTGAGAGGGATAGGTCTATTTGGGTGTACCTCACCCCATTCCCTGTCTTGAGAGCCCGTCTGCATTGGCATTGCTAATCCCACTGCGGTGCTGCACTGACATATCGTATGCTTGCAACCCCAGGCTCCAACTTAGCAACTTGGCATTTTGCTGACTGGCTCTGTTAAACCATGTTAGAGGGTTGCGATCTGTCATAACAGTGAATTTCCTTCCATACAGATAAGGCTGAAGTTTTTAAAGTGCCCACACTATGACTTGACATTCATTTTCAACAGCTGCATAGCATTCCTCCCTTGGTTGGAGCCTATGACTGAGCTAAACCACAGGGTGCTCTTCTCCTTCTGAAGAAATCTGGCTAAGTACAGCCCCCACCCCATGGTTCAAAGCATCCACTTGCACAACAAATTATTTGCTGTAATCTAGACTGGCTAACACAGGGGGTCCTCCCAAAGCTTCTCTAAGCTTCTGGAATGCATGCTGACATGCTGGGGTCCACACTGCCTTATCTGGCCTGTTCTTCCTTAGGTCTGTGAGGGGAGCAGCTATGGTACTATAACTAGGTATGAACTTTCTGTAGTACCCTGCTGTCCTTAAGAATGCCCTCACCTGCTTTTTAGTAACAGGTGCAGGCCATGCCTGAATGGCTTCTACTTTGGCAGGTTCTGGACTTATCTTACCACAGCCCTCTCTATGTCCTAGGTAGGAGACCTCTTCCATACCCACCTGACATTTGCTCAATTTAAAGGTCAACCCTGCCCTGTGTAGTCTGCCCAGCACCTCCCTGACATGCTGAAGGTGATCTGGCCAGGAATAGCTGTAGATGGCAATATCATCTAGGTAAGCAAGGGCAAACCCTCCTGCTTTGGCTATGATATTATCTACCAACCTGTGGAAAGTTGGTGAGGCATTATTCATCTCAAAAGGCATTTTTGTGAACTCATACAATCCAAAAGGAGTCACAAAGGCAGACTTCTCTCTAGCACTGGGAGTCAAGGGCACCTGCCAGTAACCCTTGGTAAGATCAATGGTTGTAAGATACTTAGTCCTACCCAGCTGCTCTAGGGCCTCACCTGTCCTAGGCATGGGGTAAGCATCTGACTCTGTGTACTATTTAATTTCCTGTAGTTCACACAGAACTTGGTGCTGCCATCCTTCTTTGGCACCAGCACCACCGGGGAAGCCCAGGGACTGTTGGACTCTTGAATCACCCCTAGTTCCAACATCTCCTGTACCTCCTCCCTCAGAGTCTCTCTGACTCTCTCAGGCACCCTATAAGGGGCCTGCTTAATAGGCCTTTGAGGTCCTGTATCCACCTGTTGCTGCACCAGGTGGGTGCACCCTGGTTTCCCAGTGAACATGTTCCTAAATTCCTGCAACACTGCTTGGATTTCTCGAACCTGCATAGGAGATAGCTGCTCTGACATTGCTATCCCTTCCACCGAGGTGTCACCCAAGCCTCACTGAGGAGAACAGTCCCCAAATCTCCCTCAGACTCCTGCAATCCACTGCAAATGCACAGCACAAGGGCCTCTCTATCATGGTAAGGTTTCATCATGTTAACATGGTACAATTTGTGCCCCTGCCTTCTGCCTAGTGTAGTTAACATCACTTACCTTTCTTACAACCTTGTGGGGTCCCTCCCAAGCTGCCTACAGTTTGTTGTGTCTGACAAGAATGAGAACGATTACCAGCTGCCCTACAGCATAATCTCTATCTCGAGCATTCCTGTCATACCACACCTTTTTCTGTTGTTGGGCTTCAGCCAGGTTCTCCTGGGCCAAGCCCATGAGTTCCCTGAGCCTTGTCCTGAGGTTTAGGACGTATGCCACAACAGATTCCCTGTGAGACTCGCACTCACCTTCCCACACATCTCAAATTAAATCTAGAGGTCCCCTCACCCTATGCCCATACAGCAACTCAAAGGGTGAAAAACCTGTGGATTCCTATGGAACCTCTCTGTAAGCAAACAACAGATGTGGCAAATATTTGTCCCACTCTCTCTTAAACTGATCTGCAAATACCCATAGCATAGACTTGATTGTAGAGTTTAACCTCTCAACAAGACCATTAGTCTGTGGATGGTAGGGGGTGGTCTTCACGTGCTTCACTCCAAAGGACATCCACAGACAAAACAGCAGGTCTGACATGAAATTGGCACCTCGGTCAGTCAGTATTTCTTTTGGGAAACCTACCCTGCTGAAAATCTCTAACAAAAGCATTTGCCACATTCTCTGCCTCAATGGGCGACAAAGCCACTGCCTCAGGGTATTGTGTAGTATAATCCACTACCACTAGGATATACTTTTTTCCTGTGGAACTTGGGGTACTCAAAGGACCCACAATATCCATAGCTACCCTCTAAAATGGCTCCTCATATACAGGCAAAGGCATCGAATGAGCTCTCACCTTGTATCCTGCCTTGCCTACCTTTTGGCACTGCTCACATGTCCTGCAGTACCCTGTTACATCTCTAGAAATTCCATATGGACTGTCTAAGGCCCTCAGTCCAGCTAGTGGGCCTGAAACTGAATGTTTCAATCTGGGATGGCTCGGTTTAGCATAGCATATTCATTCTTGCTTTGGGAATGTATAAAAATGTTATGTAAATAATATTGCAATATGGCAAGCTGAGTGAAAATAATGTCTTGTTTGTGCAAACAATTTGTGGAAAGTTTTTAATGAGCATTAACATCCATGTTGGGAAAAGTTATTGAGGAAGATGGTAAAAACTGGGACCAGTTAATACCATGTGTAACGCCAGTGCCCTCGCCCAGCAATCAAGGAGCCTCAATCCTCACCACTAACACCAGAGAGGGCATCTCATATAAGAGGAAATGATAACAAATACACACAGTAAAGTACAATGTCCCTTAAGTGCACACATAGATTACAGTCAGTTTGGGGCTGGTTTCTCCCCTGCTCCCCAGGTCCCCAAGAAGACTCCCCACTGGCACAACTATAGGGTCCAGATCTCAGCCTAGCTGGCAAGCTAACCTCCAGTACCCTCTCTGTCCAACCAGTGCTTTGTGTCCCTGACAAAGTAGCTGATACACACACACACACTTTGAGATAAGTATTTATATAACTTCACAGACACTCATGGGAAAGGCTAACACAGATTCTCCAGCTGTGCCCCTCTATCCAGACTATACAGTAGTAATTACTGCCACCTACAACTAATAATTGTTAGCTACCCAAAGGCCTATAAAGGGTGTCCAATTATTACTGTGCAATATTATTATCCAATGGTAAGTGTGACTAATCAGTCTTAAGGCTTATTAGAGTGGCTTTGTACAATAAACTTTATAAATATGCAATGTACTCTAGAGCTTAACTTATCTCTACACATACCAGCCACAGGTAAATTTTTTTTTAAAATATTTTATAATAAATGATTTAAACACAACACAATACTACTACACCACAGTGCTATTCAAGAGTTCAGAGATCACACAGAAACTTAAAATAATTCCATAGTACAGTTCTGACATCACAGAAAAACACTTAGTTCTAAACTTTCAAATTTCTAGCTATTTCTACAACAAACACACTTCTAAGATAACTTTCTTAAGACAACAGGCAGTGCTGAGGTTAGATATAAAGGCAAAAATGCTTAACAGTCTCTGGTTATCACTGTTTAAATTGAAACTGCAGTTCTGCTAAAATTACATAATTTATTTACACCCTTCCTGGAGTTCCCAGTCTACATATTAACTGTGTTTACATTATTTTACACTTAGAGCAATAAAGGACATTCCACATGCAAATTCTGGTCATTAACTTTAGCCTTAAAACAATAGGCAGGATGCTTACTCCAGACTCATCAATTCCAAATTCTATCTTCAAATGGACATAAAGTAATTTTAATATCAAAGGACCAAAAATAAATGATTGACTTAGGTTTCCTTACAGCAGATGGCAATGTTGCCATGTTGTTGAAACAGCATTTCATTACATTTAAGACACAAATCTGTATTTTACATTTACATTTACAAATGTCAGAATTATGTATCAAATTCTATTTGACTAGGCTGGCAGCCTTCATCCCTTCTCTACCAGTCTTCACACCATGCATTCTGATTTCATTAGAGAAGGGCTGCAAGTCTGGCTAGGGATCAACACATTTTAGGTCACAAATAAGGAAATAATGCTATACAGAAAAATGTTGCATTACCCTTTAAGATAGACAGGTTTCTTTCTTTATTATATAAATAAGGCCTTTTATGCAGTGCTGGTAAGAAGAAATTACTTTGTTAGTGTAATACATTAAAAAGGAATATTACGACCCAAGAGATCAGAGAAGTTTGCCAACCAAAAGAGGAGGTATTTTTGCCAGGAGCAGGGGTTCTGGAAAGTATGCTGTGGAAGAGAACAAAAGCCAAAGGATTCTAAGCTAAAGTGGAGATATTCTACCGAGAATCCAGCCATGAGGAAGCTGTCTGGTTTATTTTGAGACTAAATCTGAATTAGTATGAGAGACTGCTGGATTTGTATGTTAGTTTCCTAAAAATACTTTGCAACATTGAACTGTTATTTTGACTTCTTTTTTAATAAAATAAAATAAAATATATTTTATGTACAGTGTATCTCTATTGTCTTATTTAGATGCAACTAAATCAAACCCACAAAGAGCAACTTTAGCATTAGGTCAAGCCCCCATGATGGTAGGGGAATGCTTTCCTTCTCGCTCACCTGTTTTATAAATATACTAATTCCATGGTCAAATGACTGCAGAGGGGAAAAAACTCATACTGAATGCCTACTGGCACACAGACTGAAAATGCAACAGTTGATATTTCCTAAAAAGACTGTCATTCAAGGACTACATCAGGGAATTGTTTCTAACAATTTTAAACATTATCCGCTTTCTACTTGAACAAGTGTAAGGAAAACAGAATTTACGGATATGGCACAATGCAAAACAGTGGGGAAAAGAGTGCCAGTTCTCCATATAAATGTTATTTTTATTTTAGAAGATAGAAACGTGATAAGGCTAGCAAGCTTTTTTTGTGTTAGTACTAGCAAGCTTTTTTAAATGTAGGTACATGTATTTTCCCTTTTTTGGATCTCAACTATGACTTTGAGAAATGAAATGCTTTGATATACAGACAGATTTGCAATAACACAGTGAGGACCGCCTTTTGGACATATTGTGGCCTGAGTCTCTGAATACTACTTAGCAAGAAACAATACATTGAATACCTCAAATTTATTATCGTATTTATATGCACCTGATAAACCTCTGGTGTGAAGCCAATATATATGAAATACTTACAAATTTCTCTAAATGTACAGTATTGGGATACGTATACATATTTTCCACAGCAATGCCCATTTACATTTAGAAAGGCAGCATAGATATGCATCAAAAATATTTTATGATTGAAATTTGAGTCAGATTCAAAATCAATTGCATGACATAGCTGAATGCATGAAAAGCCAATCTATCAAGTATATGAGAATATGTTACAACTGACTCAGTTTTTTGGACACACTAAAGATTTCATCATAAGGAGAAATATTGCAAAGCAGTCAGTGGTTACTGACAAAACTTCTGGCATGAACAAATCTGAAAACAAATAGTTTCAAATATCTCACAATGTGCAGCGTTGTGGAATACTTAATATGCCCCACAAAATTAGCATGATAATGCAGAAAACTAATATTGCATAAAACCCAGCAGATTTTTCATGCACAGGCAAAATAAGAATCATTGGCAAGTGCTTAAACATTCAGAGCTTGTCTCAAAGCTTATCCAAATACAGGGTAGACAACAGACTTGACTGTCTAACAATAGTGACAGTAGCACGGTGGGCAACATTTCAACCATGATTTCCTAGGATGGAAAACTAAAATATAGCATCAATATAGCATAAAATATATCAAATATCTGCCTGGAAGAAAAATCTCACAATGCCCAATAATGTCAGATGCATTTAAATTTCATACATTTAATGATCATTTCAACTAAGATAGTATTGTAAGCTCTGTGCAACACCAAGGTCAAGTTATTTTTTTTTTTTTTACACATGAGATTTTTTAGTATTAAAACATACCGACTATGATATGACTGCTCATTTCTGTTAAAAAGAAAAAGAAATGTAGAAGATAACTTGCCTTCCACACACACACACACTTAGTATGCATCCCACTTAAATTTTTTAGCAAAGCACGCATTTGACATAATATTTGTTTCATGTACTGGATGTTCAAAAAGACAACCCTGCACTTTCAGTTGTTGACCAAAGTAACATTCAGCCAAACAAATGGCACTCATATATAGATACATATAGACAGAAAGAGAGAAAGAGAAATAGGTATGTATATGTAAATATAGCTATATCAATAGATATACAGTAGATATAGAAATAGATAAAACTAATTGTCCCGTTCCCCTTCAATAAGCATATCGCACCAAGTGATGTTTGACAATCTTTATTAAACTTCCATAAACATAACTTTATTGACCAATATTTTAATTTATTAAACACAGCATAAACATCCATATAACTTACTACGGCATCGTGACCTTGCTCACCCTGACCAAATAGGCAGTATTCTTATGTCCGCTCGCATACTTTTACTTATCAAGCAGCGTCCAACCACTCACTTTCATTTCCCAATTCACTGAATTAAACATCCATCCAAATAAGCAGAGTCCTTACCTCTGCTTGCTTACTGTTACTTATCAAGCAGTGGCCACCACTGACTTTCATTTCCCAGCTCATTGAAATGAACATCCAATACTAGAGAGGGAACAGAAGAGGGGAAAGCCAGCCACTCTTTTCCACCTACCCAAGCTTACAAAATAACCATGCAAAGTTTACAAAATAACCACTCAATCCCCAATGTTCCAAAAATAGGGAGGGGGGTAGTTAGCAAGTTCACTCCAAAAATGTGATTCCTTACCCAGTTAAACTTAAATAAAACACCTTAAGCTCCCCCCTTACACTTCCCTCATTTCCTCCCAATCCTCCTACTTCCCACTTTAACCCTTTCTTCCTCTACCCTCTTAATTCCCATTACTATTTCTAACTAAGCATGTGCATAAGACTGTCAATGTTTTTGTTGATGTCAAAGTGTCAGTGTTAGCTACACTGACATTCCATCGATTCAACAGGTTTAACTATATCCATATAATAGGTAATGGCTTTTGTTTGTGCATGTGCAAATGTTTCTGGGTTAAAGTTTGAGTAAGAGTTAGGAAAGGGTATAGATGTAGGGCAGGATTCAATAAATACTGCATGACTCGCTAAAATTGTGTTCCTGTTGTGGTGCAATGCTCACACAACAGTGCACCAAGTTGTATTCAATAAGTCACTCTACAGAATGTGTGGAGCCACACAAACATAGCAAATATCGTGGCATGCTAATTACTGCATAAGCAGCTGAATTGTATGCTAATCAACCAATCCATGATGGAGGAGCCATTCAACAAGCTATAAAGCAATTGTACACACGTAGTGTAGCCTTCTGCCTTATATTCCCAAACCTATTGCTATACAGCCATGGAAACTACGCTGGAGGGAAAGAATGTTAGGGGTGGCTGTTCTTCTGTATATGTATGTGCAACAGGCTGAAGTCTCTGCTGCTGCTGATAGACCTTGGGCAAGAAGGAGAAGGGTCTTTAGACCCCATTTAACTTTCATGGTCTGCATGAGGTGGAAATAGTAGAGTGCTACAGGGTGGATAAAGACACACTCCAGGAACTTTGTAACATCTGTCATCTTCACCTAAGAGTAAGTGCAAACCAAGGAGAACCAACATCTGTGGAGACCAAGATATGTGTAGCACTTAGAATATTAGCTACAGGAACCTTTCAATGACCCACAGGGGACATGCTGGCTATGCCACAGGATCAGCATCCAGAATCCTACACCAGTTTCTGAATGCTATGCTATAGCATGTCAGTGACTGTATATTTCCCCCTACCCCTGAGGACAGAGATAGTACTATGCAAGAGTTCTACCTTATAGCACAGTTTCCTGGAGTTCTAGGTGTCATAGACTGTATGCCCATTGAAATAAGAGCACCATCTGTGGAACAGGGAAGGGTCTACATCAACAGAAAGGGGGTTTACTCCATTAACTGCCAGGTCATGTGTAATGCTAGGAGAATCATCCTGAATGTTCGTGTGCTGGCAACCCTAGCAGTTACCATGATTCCCATATCTGGCACAACTCACAGCTCAACCAGCAGTTTTCCAAGAGTGATATCCCACAAGGCCATTTACTGGAGGATTTAGGTTATGCACTCAAACCATGACTGATGCTGCCCATCAGAAATCCACACACACCCACAGAGGAACCCTATAATGATGCACATGCTCAAAGAAGAAATATCATAGAGCATGTGTTTGGACTGTTTAAGTTGTAGTTTCAGTGCCTAGATACATGGGCAGGGGAGTCTGCAGTATGATCCCAGTGCTTGTGCTGAGATTATCATTGCCTGTGGTATTCTACACAATATCATCCTATGAAAGCAGCTACAGCAGGAATGCCAAGTCCTAGGAGCAAATGTTCCACCACCACTGGCAAGGTCACCACATCCAGATGTAGGTGAGAGTCAGAGGAGGAACCCCCAGCCACTGTTGGTGTAGTTAGATGTAGGTGTGCACAATATGCTCTCAGCCTGGTGAAGAGAGAATGGATAGAGCACATGCTGACTACCTAAGAGTTACACCTTTCATCCTATGCACATAATACAGTAAAACTGATTCCAGGCAATGCTCACAACCTTTACTTCCATATGTAATGGCTGTGCACTGCTAATATCAGACAGAGTCAGCCCTGAATGAAACAATTGTACCTGCAGGACTATCAAGGTAAGTATTGAAACTGTAATTGAAAAATAAATGTGCAAGAACATGAAAGATATCAGATCCCTGCCTAACTGGGTTCTTGTAGCTGTAGTTTTAAAAAGGCACAGTACATAGAGTATTATTCAAATTATTGCCATGACCACTAACCACCATAGCAAAGGTGGAAGCAAAAGGAACCTCATCTGTAACCATTCTGCTTGCAACAGTATCCACAGCAGCTTGGGTGGTCAGAAAAGTAGCCGATAAATCATTTAATGAAACAATCTTGTTATGCAATAAAATATTATCAACAGCCACTATTCTGGAGGAATCAAGAGGTACAGCAGTCCACTTAATGTTGCCGTTATTCACAGCAACCTGTTTAGATTGTAGAAGAGAGTCAGTTCTAGGCCAGGAAAAAATAACCTTTCCGAAAGTCTGCCATATCCCTTAACAATTTTCTTTTTTTATGATTCTGCAAACATTTCTCATACAAGGTGACATCTTAAAAATAGATCATTGACTTTCTGTTTTCATGATCCTGATGTTAAAAGCACACTCATCTTATCTTTACAATTAATAACCTCTTTAAGAACTGAAGATTCCACAGGTTGAAAAAAAACTTGATAAGCAGTCTAAAGCATTTAGATGTTAAATGGATTCTGGAGTTGCAAGCTGACAGAGGTAACAGACTTAATGAGTCTGTCCCTTTAAAACCTTTCCTTAGATCATGTGCCCTAACCTGGTAGTTTGATACTTTGTATTTAAGTGATGTTTGAGTTGTTGCATTTAAATCTGAAGAAGCACCTGGTTGTGGGTGTGAAAGCATTTATCTTTTTATCCATTTTTTATTAAACTGATTTGTTTTATACCCTGTCTTGTTGACTGGTTTTCTTGATACATGCATTAATTTTTTGATTAATGTTAAACCAGTCTTGTCCATTACATCTGGTTGTTTTTCCTTTATCTGTAATATATACTTATGCATTTTCCATCTAAAGTGGCACTTGCAACTGAATACCCAGTGTAGAAAAAGCATTCCAAAAAAATGTACTTATCCTAACACTCCGACAAGTGGAGCAATAAGCATTTTTGAAAATAGACTCCTCCCCTTGAATTTTCCTTACTACACAGATACCTTTCAGAGTATATTCAGTTCTCTGAGCACTGTGAAGATGCAAATGAGAAAGTGTGAACTCATTAAAATTGCTGAATTCCAAACTTTTGACTTTGTGTAGCAGATGCAAGCATACTGTAGGCTTTACTACTTGATTACTATTGCAAAGCTTGTTACAAAGCTGTCTCTGTGGCAAAGAGAAGTAACTCACTGCAACTATAGTCTGGTGGTTTAAATCCAGAGCTGACTAATCATTTAGTCTATGTTTCCATTCTTTTTATCCTTTTTAATTTTTTTCCATATGAGCAGTGTGTGGCATAATGCAAAACAGTTAGTGGTTTAAAACTACAAATTTAATTTCAGATACTTTACAAATTGCAAACATGCTTAGAGGCATTGCACAGTGGTCATCAACATGGAGGGTAATGACTGCAGAAATTCCGCCTGTCACCCAACTGTTTCTGTGGCACAAGATATAAATATGTTGAGCCGAAAAGAAGAGACCATAGGTAAAGCAGGGTTGGGTTCCATCTTATACATGTAATGTATGTTCACTATTGCCTTAGACATGTGTGTGTGTGTTGCTTAACCGTGCACAGACAGGGTTCACTAAAAAAGTGAAAAATTTAATTTAGTTCACCTTCCTTTGTGCAAAGATGCTCACTAGTGATTTGTGACCATCAGCACTCTGGACAGTACTCAGTGTAGAAAACATGCCTTCCACCTAATGTTCTGTGTGGCACCAACTGTAAGTACAGTGAGCTTATAACCAAAGCACATGTGAGCCACCATTCAAGTCCAGTATACTCCACTTTTTAGTAAGGGTGTCCCACTGTAATTTTTCTCAAAACCTTAATTATAAAGGTAATAATACATACCAATAGCTATGTGTAGCAGGTTGATTAACAGACATGTATCATTACTGCTTGCATGCACATACTTTTGTAGATATCATATGAATTATGTGTGTAACTGGTTTAGCAAGACAATAATGATTATGTAAAAAAATCCAGTTGTATATCTGTGATGGGAAAAATAGTTTAATGACAATCATCTACACACTTCCTATAAGCCAACTGTAACTGTAAAACATTATGTATTGTGAGGTGTGTATCATAACTTCAAACTTTATTACTAAATTCATGCCAAGTCTTTCCATTTATATCATATTGTCAGACAGTAGTTCTGCATCACACTTGGGAAAGCATAATCCAGGACCTTCTAATGTCACACAAATACAGACTTAATTATAGTATAGGAGCCCCTATTTGAGCTATAAATCTATAATGACCATGCCTGCTAAACATGACTTCTGTGACAATGAGGAATAAGCACCATTGTGAATATATTTGTCATTTATTTATATAGAGAGCTTTGAATCCCAGATTACATGAAATACATTTAACTCTGTGTAAGTTCCAACAACATATGTGCCAAGTCATCCCATTGATCCCTCCAAAGACATGGCTTACAAGCCAAATCATGTAGCATTTCAGGGTTGACCAGTAGACAAAATGTGACCAGCTATTGCAGCACACATGCCATAAATAAATGTCAAGTATCACATAATTATTGCTGTATCATAAACTCCCTTCCTCTTTGTTTGGCAATGTTACTCTTTGCTTAACATTGTACAAATGCTGTTTGCATGGTCATGTGTGTTTGCCCTCTGGTCATAAAACACAATATCACAAACTGGCAGTAAAACATTACAACTGTTGTTGGTGGACCTGTGCAGACATGACAGGAGATGGGAATGATGGTGCCAAATTCAAGGCACAAGGTGGGGTATGGAGAAGTCAAAAATATTTGTTGCACTCCCCGTGAAGTGCTACTGCAGGGGGACTATACAGGTCTCAGTATAAGGCTGAGGCTTGAAACAGCCTAGCTAAGGCTATCTGTAGTGTGACTGGTATACCACACACTAGACAGTAGTATAGGCTCCACTACAGTGATCTAAAAAGGTGCAAGAAGGCACAACCTGCCAGGGGGGGGGGGGGGTGGATGAGTTTAGAACTGCTGTGTAAGTATACAGATCAAGGAACTTTAAATTTTATGGAATGCTGTAGATAGCCAAGACAGGTATGTATAATGCTTTCCTGTCTCTTCTTAAAATTTCTATTTTATAGCTGCAGAGGTAATCTTGACAAACAGAGAGGCTCATGATAACAGGTTGGAGTAACTCAGAGAGGCAAGGGGTAAGTATGCAGCACAAATGACCCTGATTATAATAAATATATTGTGATTCCAAATATCAGTCAGTATCGAGTTCGGCATGTATATCTTAACTGTAACCGCAAGCACACATGCTGTATGTTGTAGCTCTTGGTAATTGAAGTAGGCAAGTATATTCAGATTTTGTGGGTTCAGTTCTTACACGTAACATGTAGATTAACATTCAACAAGTATCATTTCTACATTTGACATGCAGCAATATTGGCTTTAATACCATGCTGTTAAGTTAATCTGTAGTATCTTTTAAAGCATATATGGAATATCTGCATATTCCAAGGATTACTTGTAATAATTCACAGTCATTTTTTGGGATTTTGAAACTGCTATAGGTAGTATAATAATAAATGATATTCATTGTAATGAAGCATGAATGTGATATATCATGGTTCTAATAATCTGTTTTCTATTTTTGTCTCACCCTAACCCTTATCTCTATCTTTTTTTTTTTTTTTGGTTACCTGGAATCACACCATTCTGGTGTCATACATTTCTGACAATAAACCAAATGATTTTCAGTACAGGGAGGTAGGGCAATGACTGCAGCTCAGCATGCAAACCCTGCACAAGCTGCCGCACCAATACCCAGCACATCTGGGACACAACCTGGCAGTACTGCTTACAAAGTCTCTACACTATCTGGCCTATCCATGTCAGGCAGCATTGCCCCGGCTGCTGGTGCATTGGTACCCTCAAGGTGTATTGATGGAGGCAATTATTATGTCACTAACCAGGAGCTGTCAGGGATGGTGTGTGATGTCATAGGACCTGCCTTGGTACATGTGGAGAGGTTGCTTATTAAAACAGAAAAACGACTCCCATGTCAAGCAGTCTCACAGGGAACTGAAGAAGGGGACAGTGATGAGTGTTCTGAGGGTGTGGACTAGACTCTCACTGTTCCCGCACTTGCTGTGCATGTGCCTCTGATGTCCACTACCTGTCCCCAGTCATGGTGTCCCCCAACTATTTGTGTACATCACCATCCCAGCGTCTGTCTTGTTTGTCCTCTTTATCTGCACCTGGTTCCTAATCTACCCTACCTACCTATCCTACCTACCTGATCTTGATATTCCTACTTCCCTTCCCCAACATTCCTCTCTTTTTGAAATGCAAAAAAATGGTGCTATACACAGCTCTCCACTTCACTTATGTGTCTTCTCAGCACACTTGATTTGATCCAGTTGGCTATACAACATCATTGCACTGTTGTCGCCCATCTCTGCTGTGGTGACAGTCCAAATTCATCAAATTCCTTTACATGTGAACATTATTGTTTTGAAGAAGTGGAGATCTGTGGTTCTTTCCTTATTCCTTTATTACTTCTCCTTTTATCTTCCCCCTTCTTGTCCCCCCATTTCACCACTTTCCTATCTATCCCATTTTCTCACCTTTAATCTGGTCAACAAATAGAATCAAACACCACACACATGGCCAGAAGTGACCATAAAATAGCTTCACTTTCTGTCCTTTGCATTTGCAAGGAGGTTGGCATCATACACCACTGCTGAGCAGCAGTGAATGGCTCTTCACATCCTACAGCAAAACTTGGTGAGTTTTTGCCATCGGCTGCACTAGTCCAATTATCTCCATGCAGTGGTGCTTAAACATGCTACACTATAGGAATACAGAGTTAAAGCAGAGTAAAGCCACTACTTTGAATGATCAAGATGGCTGCCGACTAGTTTAGTCCCTACTCCTTGAGCTCCTCACAGCTATTTAACTTTTGGTTTTTTTACAACTTTATACCAATCTTTTTCCTCAGTTTTTTTTACTAAAAGATTTTATAAAACTTTTACTACGAATTTGGATTATTTTTTACTCTGGACTTCTTATCCTGGGATTTATTTTACCTCAGAACAATTTTGTTCTCTCTGCTGCTGGGACACCTGCTGCTCCAGTCTATTCCTGGTTCCTGAAATCCTGTCAATTGCAGTTCATCTCTGGGCATGGCTACAAAATCCGACTCCATGGAGACTCAGCCTACAAAGGCCAAATTTTCTTCAATGCTCTCTCCTGAAAAAGATTCCAGTTCAAAAAGACTAAGGACATCTAAACAACCTACTGAAACTTCCAAAGTAAGTAATAAAGACTTAAATGATTCAAATTTCCTTTTAGACGAACTAAAAGTAGCATTAAAGCCTATCCAAAGTGCTATCCAAAACTTTTCAGAACAATTTGCTGACTTTAGTAAAACTTTAAAGCAAATAAATGATAGAATGGATATGATTGAAAACAGAAATTCAGCTTTAGAGTTAAAAACAGATTCATTGGAAAGTGACCTTAAGTCTAAAGATAAGAATATTTCTGATATACAAGCTAAACTGTTGGATTTGGAGGCCAGGAGTCGAAGAAATAACATCATTATTCGTGGTTTGCCTGAATCTTATGACAATAAAACTTGCTATCTGTGACTAAGAATATCTTTGAAACATTGTTAAACTGTGAAACATCTTCAAAGTCTATAATTGTAGAGAGAGCACATAGAGCATTACGTGCAAAGCAAGATTCTTCCACACTAAGGATTATTTATACTAAGTTATTAAACTTTCAGGATACTTTCCAGATCCTGGAAACAGCTAAAACTAAAAAACAGTTCATATGGAAGTCTCACAAACTATCTTTTTCCCAAGATCTTCCTTCTCAAATTAAACTAAATAGACAAAAACTTGCCCCTATTGTGCTGACTTGATATAAAGAGGGATAAGATTTCGTATGTCCTATCCAAATACTTTGTCTTTTACAGTTAATGACAAAAGGTTTGTGTGCTCAGACCCCAAAGATGCTAAAGACATTTTCTTAAAACATTTAAAAAGCTTCCTGACACTGTATCATAATATGTTACTGTCAATGGAATACAAAAGTGCTATTTTTCAGACAATATTTATAATATAGGATGTACATGTCTGTTATGACCTAATCCTATTTCACTTCAATAACTTGTTTTGAATTTATTTTGTTTTAATTCTGATGTTTTAAATAATATTGTGCTATGACAGGCTTTCCAGATTTATAGATTTACTATAAGTGCTAAAAACAGTCAAATAGTTATGTTTCTTTCATTTCCTTGCTTTGTGTGAAGGCAGTATACTAGTTTTTTTTTAAAAATCTTTTAAATTACAGTCCCCTGTGTCAGTTATAAGATTTATGGAGGGAGAAACCGCGCCTCTCGAGACTCTTGAAGGAAAAATCTTCTGCTCATAGCTTCAGCTGCTGTTCTACATGATCGCACCACTACAGACTCTCTGAGATGGATGGTGGCGTCATCATTTGTTCTGAAAACGACAGCTTTGCATACACAATTGCGCTTGTTTTCAGCATGTATTCAGCATCAGGAATGTTTTATTAGGACTTTCTATCATTTACAGTGTTCCTCTTCACAAGCGAAGGATGTTTTAAGTTTAAATATGTCTTTCTCACGTTACATTCAGCGATCCTATACATGTCTCTCGCCTCCAAAGCGAGCAGTTACCTTCATGCATTAGGATGGAAATTGTTCTTGAAACAAATGAACAGGTTAGTTTCATTTATTACAATTCCAGAAAATGGGTAAAGAAGAGAACATATATTTTCCTACAAAATGTTGTTTTTATGTTATCTTGAAAGATGCCAAAATGTTTAAATAGACAAGTATTACACTGTACACCTGTTCATTTGAGAAATTCATGCATTTTTTCAGAAGCTTGATTAGGGGACTGCAGTTGGTGGTTTTGTTATAGAAAGCCTTTACACAAATGTAATGCTTGGAATGGATATCTTTAAATGTTATTAGCTAAACTTACCTGTCTATATTTAAACTCCTTGATTTTTGTGTTTAGCCTACTTGTTTTTGTTCTATTTAGATGTTATAATGAGTATATTTATGAACACTGTGTTTTACATCCTGTTTGCTGTATTGCTTTTATATTTTAGAAGGACAGTTTAACTATATAATTTAACAGAGCCATTAGTATAAGTATTCTAAAATTTATTTAAATTCATATGAAAGTACATTAATATTCATTTAATCTAGTGTACATACTGTAGTTTAAGGTACTATCCAATAGTTCTTATTTGTATTTATCTTTGAACATTAGATGGCTAAAACCTATTCAATTTATAATATATCATTGTGAGCAGATGCTATATTACTGCTATTTAGACAGTTAGCTTACATCTATATTGAATTGTTTCTTAGAGTATGGTCGCTTGGAGGACAGTTTATGCTTTATTTGAACTATAGTTAAATGCTCATTCTATAGTTATTTGAGTTTTTATCACACTTATTGTTTATTTGACTACTGGAAAACTTACTAAGCATTAAAGAGTGTTTATTGGATAGTGCATGATTTTATCTGTTTAGCAATGTTTATGGCTTTTTATATATATGTATATCTAAAACATCACCTTATATATGATACAACTATCCCTAGATTTCTCACTGTTTTGTTTACATATATGATAGTGTTATTAGATGGGTTTCTTTATATTTATTTACATTACCTAACATATGTTCTGTTTTAATTGTAATACTTGTTATGCCGTATTGTTTTAGTTAATCAAAATTTATTCTATTTTTTCTTCTTTGAAATACTTGAGGAAATACATTTAATCACTATAATTTTACTTAATAATAGGAGCTTTTAGCTTAGTATTTCAAGTAGGGATTGAGTATGTTGGACATCTTGAATTTAGTTAGTCTTGTATATAGTTTTAGTAGTATTACTCTGGTTTTAATTTGTGTTAGGCTTCCTTTGAGCAATTTTATATTAATCCGATGTTATTATTATTTATAATTACAACTTCTATCTTATTCACTTCTGATCTTCCTTTATCACAGGGTGATTGGTGGGTAGGCACTAGGGTTAGGATAAAGGATATTAATATACATTTTATTGCTCTTGGAAATTTTTTTTCTTTATTTTTCAGCAAATGATATTTGTTGACCCGATTGCATATTCAAATGCTGCTTTTTCTTTTTTTCTTTTTTAAAGTATTATTGGCATTTTACTTTGAGTTCACCTTTATAGCATCAATAATGATTGTATGCCTTGAATATGCCAGTTGATATAATATTGGATTCTTGGAATGTTAGAGGTATTCAAGGCAAAGCCAAAAAGTCATTATTATTTCATTTGATTTTTAAGTCACAGGCAAATATTTGTTTTATTCAAGAGACCCATATTCCGTGTCTTGATTGGAATAAAGAGAGAAATAAAAAATGGATCAAAAAGATAGTAGCTTCAGGTGACTCATCTAATTCCAGAGGAGTAGCTATAATCATTAAACAAAAATTCCTGGGGAACATTATTGATGAGAAATTTGATAATGAGGGGAGATGGTGCTTATTTACCACTTCTATTGTTGGTCTGGACAAACCTCTTTTAGTCTTAAACTTATATGGCCCATGTAATTCGCAACATTTGTTCATTTTAAAAATTTATAATATTCTCGCATCCTATAAAGACCACCATATTATAGTGGGTGGTGACTGGAACGCAGTAATAAATCCAGTAATTGATCGATCCCGTTCCACTGTTACTTATAATTATCAATCTACTATGGCCCTTCATGATTTGATGACGGAATATAATTTAATTGATCCACTTCACAATGTTAAAGTCTTAAATAAGAATGATATCTATACTTATTACTCCAAGTGTTGCCGTTCGTGGTCCAGATTGGATTTCTTTCTAATTTCTGATTATATCTCAAAATATATTTTGGATTTTAACATTGAACCTAGATTCTTTTCGGACCATTCAAGAATCTCACTAAAATTAAACATAAACTCTAATATTAAAAATAAAATTGACTTTAATAAGTGGTCTTTAAATAATAATTTACTGCTAAATGAAGATATTTGCAAACAATGTTCAGAAATATTACAGGAAATGGAAAATAACCTGGGGTCATCAGACATTCCTTATGAAATACAATGGGCTGCATGTAAAGTGAGATTAAGAGGATTATTTATTAGTAAAGCAGCTCTTTTCAAAAAGCAATACTTTAAGAAAGAGGAGTTCTTAAAATCTAGAATTTTTCCTTGGAAAATCATCTTAGACTGAATCATGACCCTACTATAGAAAAACAAATTCTCGACTGTCAGAAAGATTTAATTTTGCTTCACCAAAATAATCTCTCTTTAGCTGAACAAAAATTACTTGCCTCATATTCAGAATGGGCCCAGGTTCCTTCTAAATTATTAGCGAGAATTATTAAAGTTAATTTTGAAAGACCGAAAATCTCATCTTTATCTTATAAAAATAAATTATATAACACAGATGAAGAGATAATTCAGCTATTCACTTCTCTCTATACTGATTTATATTCAGGTTCTTCTAATTCAGTTAATGATAATCACTTAAAAATCTTTTTAAATTCTCTACATTTCCCTAAATTAAATGATAGTCAACAAAATTACTTTCTGCTCCTATATCGTTACAAGAAATCTCGGATTCAATTGATAATCTTAAATTGGGAAAATCTCCTGGTCCAGATGGTTTTACTCCAGAATTTTTCAAAACTTTCAAATTGGTAATTCTTCCCTTTCTTCTCAAAGTATATAATCATATAAGAGTTAACGATATCTCAGATATTCATTGGAATACATCTAAAACCATCCTAATTCTAAAAAATAATAAAGAAAAATCTGACCCAATAAATTATAGACCCATTTCTTTAATAAACGTAGATATTAATATTTTATCATCTATTTTGGCTAACAGATTGAAACGGATTTTACCTTCAATTATTTCCCTAGATCAATCAGGTTTTATGTCCCACAGACATGCTTGGGATAATACTCTGTCCTTAGAGTCTATCATTCATCTCATTAAAAAAAATTCAAACCCTATATATGCTCTGATCATTGATGCATCAAATGCCTTTGACAGAGTCTGTTGGAACTTTCTCTTTCAAACTATCTCATGTTTCAATATTCCTTTATTCTTTATAATTTTTTTAAAAGTTTTATACAAAGATATAATTAACAAAAACCCAAACCACAAAATTCTCCGATGGATGTGGAGAAACAGTACCGAGGTGGTGGAACAAGTATCTTGCAATAAAGGGTGACAACAGCATGGAGTCTTTGTTGAGTGAAACATCTGAAAGAATATTCATTACTCCAGTTCGTATTTATAGGAACATTTACGTATTTTTCACCAGCAATTGTGAGTGACTGCCAGGTTCCACCACCTCGGTACTGTTTATATAAAGATATGTTTACTAGACTTTACATTAATGGTCAATTTTCTTCTCCTATAAAGATTACCAGAGGAACAAGACAGGGTTGTCCATTGTCTCCCTTTCTTTTTAACATTTATTTAGAACCTTTGTTGTTGTATATTATTCAAAATACTTTTCATAATGTCCCCAGAATTCTTAATACCAAAATTCATTTTTCAGCTTTCGCTGATGATCTAGTTATTTACTTCCAAACTCCATTATCTGATTATAGAAAAATAACAAACTCCATTGATTACTTCTCTTGGTTTCAATTATCTTTTAAATTCTTCTAAAACTCATATCTTTCCCTTAAATCACTTAGCACATAAATCATTTTTGTTTTCAGATCATCATTTTCAGTTTACTTATAGTATAAAATATTTAGGTATCAATTTAGAACACAATAATAAATCTTCTTTTCAAAATAACATCAATAAAGTATGGAACTCAATATTATCTGATATGAACAGATGGAAACATCTAAACCTTCCACTTTTATCAAAGGCGGCCATAATTAAAATGAACATTCTGCCTAAATTCCTTTACCAGTTCACATCGTCTGATCAGATAATTCCAAAATCTTTTTTTGAGTCTGTAAATAAAGCTTTGGCAAAATTTTTATGGTTCCCTAAATCTGTTAGAATTTCCTATTCCAGATTGTCAATTTTGAAGGACAAGGGTGGTTTAGGCCTTCCTAATCTATATCTCTATTATTTGATTGTCTCATCTAATAAACTTCTCCCCATATCTAATTTCAAGAATATTTCTTATACAAATCATTCTTTATGGATAAAATTATGGTACAATTACATCATTTCAAAAAATATAAATCCAGAAGCTATTCCTTTTATCTCTTTGGATAGTTTATTTATTAAAAATATGTCTACTGTAATTAAACAAAAGATTAGAGCCTTCCAAACCTTACTCAAACTATGTAATCTAGAAAAGATTTCTCACCTTATTCAACCAATTCATCTAAACCCAAATATAATGATAGACAACAAACCCTTTAACTTAACAAAATATCCTTTAATAAAAAATTTAAAAGTTAGAGATGTTTTGAAATATCTTGACTTATCTTTACCCAATTGGCGTAAAATTTTGAAAGTAAATTGGAACTATTCACCAATCCTTAGTCAACTAAGAGTAATAATTAAAAACAAGTTTTTATGTTTAGACCACATAGAACTACAAATGAAAAACCTCGACACGATTATCAAAATACTTTCCTCATCAGATAAAATGCTCTCAAGCTCTTATAAGTTAATCAATAGCTTAATAATGGACCATAATTGTCTTTTATCAAATGTTTGGTTAAGTTATAACTCCCAGTTGTCAGAGTCTCAGAAACATTTGGCCATTAGATATACAAAGGAATTTATCCCTTTTAATAAAAAATTATCATATACACAATTAATGATTAATAATGATGCCTACTATACCCCATACAAATTAAATAAATTTAACCCAAGTAAATCCCCATCATGTTCATGTTGTTCTCACCCCCAAGCAGACCTTCTACATATCTTATGGTATTGTCATTTTTCTCACAGATTATGGACCTCTTTGAAAGTCAGATTGCAGAAAATGGGGTACCAAAAGTCTACATTGTCCTGGGAACTTGCTATTCTTCATATTCCATTAATTCATCTTTCAAAATTAGATATTCATGTTATCATTTTTATTTGCTCATTACTAAAACTTTACATAATACAAAATTGGCTGGATCGAACCAAACTAAATTGGGTTACTTTCCAGAAAATGGCTTTTTCATATATTGATGCTCAAAGGCACTTAGTTAGAAGTCCAAAAAAAAAGCATTAAAAAAGTTAGTGTTAGAAAAAGTCTTAAATATAATAAATAGTGAATGTTAAAAATTTTTTTTTTTTTCGGGTTGCCTAACTTGTATATAGTGTACATATTGCGTATAGCTTTATTACTTAATAATATGTTAAATCTCCTGAAGGATTGTTTTCTCATCTATGAGTCGAAATATGTGTATTTATACCTACTGTTCATGTATAAAACTTCTAACTGTCTTGTTATTTATATATTTAATAAAAAAATTTTTGAGAAAAAAAAAAAAAGCCACTACTTTGATATAGTTAGTCTAACAGTCTTGTACACTGATGAATGTAACAAAGTTTAACTTACTTTGTGGACTGTTGACATAAATCACTTGACTGAAGTTGGTTTACGCATAGCATCAATAGTTCAATTCCAGATGCCTCTTATTGTGATGTTATATCTACACTGCACTGTGTGTCTTCCCCAAATCATATCAGTAATGCATACATTAATACATTTGTACAACTAGTTGCTGTTTGGGAGGCCTCACTACAAATCACAAGTTAATTGTGTATACAGCTTTATAAAAATGACATGAGTAGTACATCTTTTGAAATTATTATTATGACTCATCAGATGTGGCTAACTATTTGGAGGGTAATGACTGCAGAAATTCCGCCTGTCACCCAACTGTTTCTGTGGCACAAGATATAAATATGTTGAGCCGAAAAGAAGAGACCATAGGTAAAGCAGGGTTGGGTTCCATCTTATACATGTAATGTATGTTCACTATTGCCTTAGACATGTGTGTGTGTTGCTTAATCGTGCACAGACAGGGTTCACTAAAAAAGTGAAAAATTTAATTTAGTTCACCTTCCTTTGTGCAAAGATGCTCACTAGTGATTTGTGACCATCAGCACTCTGGACAGTACTCAGTGTAGAAAACATGCCTTCCACCTAATGTTCTGTGTGGCACCAACTGTAAGTACAGTGAGCTTATAACCAAAGCACAGGTGAGCCACCATTCAAGTCCAGTATACCCCACTTTTTAGTAAGGGTGTCCCACTGTAATTTTTCTCAAAACCTTAATTATAAAGGTAATAATACATACCAATAGCTATGTGTAGCAGGTTGATTAACAGACATGTATAATTACTGCTTGCATGCACATACTTTTGTAGATATCATATGAATTATGTGTGTAACTGGTTTAGCAAGACAATAATGATTATGTAAAAAAATCCAGTTGCATATCTCTGATGGGAAAAATAGTTTAATGACAATCATCTGCACACTTCCTATAAGCCAACTGTAACAGTAAAACATTATGTATTGTGAGGTGTGTATCATAACTTCAAACTTTATTACTAAATTCATGCCAAGTCTTTCCATTTATATCATATTGTCAGACAGTAGTTCTGCATCACACTTGGGAAAGCATAATCCAGGACCTTCTGTCACACAAATACAGACTTAATTATAGTATAGGAGCCCCTATTTGAGCTATAAATCTATAATGACCATGCCTGCTAAACATGACTTCTGTGACAATGAGGAATAAGCACCATTGTGAATATATTTGTCATTTATTTATATAGAGAGCTTTGAATCCCAGATTACATGAATTACATTTAACTCCGTGTAAGTTCCAACAACATATGTGCCAAGTCATCCCATTGATCCCTCCAAAGATATGGCTTACAAGCCAAATCATGTAGCATTTCAGGGTTGACCAGTAGACAAAATGTGACCAGCTATTGCAGCACACATGCCATAAATAAATGTCAAGTATCACATAATTCTTGCTGTATCATAAACTCCCTTCCTCTTTGTTTGGCAATGTTACTCTTTGCTTAACATTGTACAAATGCTGTTTGCATGGTCATGTGTGTTTGCCCTCTGGTCATAAAACACAATATCACAAACTGGCAGTAAAACATTACAACTGTTGTTGGTGGACCTGTGCAGACATGACAGGAGATGGGAATGATGGTGCCAAATTCAAGGCACAAGGTGGGGTATGGAGAAGTCAAAAATATTTGTTGCACTCCCCGTGAAGTGCTACTGCAGGGGGACTATACAGGTCTCAGTATAAGGCTGAGGCTTGAAACAGCCTAGCTAAGGCTATCTGTAGTGTGGCTGGTATACCACACACTAGACAGTAGTATAGGCTCCACTACAGTGATCGAAAAAGGTGCAAGAAGGCACAACCTGCGGGGGGGGGGGGGTGGATGAGTTTAGAACTGCTGTGTAAGTATACAGATCAAGGAACTTTAAATTTTATGGAATGCTGTAGATAGCCAAGACAGGTATGTATAATGCTTTCCTGTCTCTTCTTAAAATTTCTATTTTATAGCTGCAGAGGTAATCTTGACAAACAGAGAGGCTCATGATAACAGGTTGGAGTAACTCAGAGAGGCAAGGGGTAAGTATGCAGCACAAATGACCCTGATTGTAATAAATATATTGTGATTCCAAATATCAGTCAGTATCGAGTTTGGCATGTATATCTTAACTGTAACCGCAAGCACACATGCTGTATGTTGTAGCTCTTGGTAATTGAAGTAGGCAAGTATATTCAGATTTTGTGGGTTCAGTTCTTACAAGTAACATGTAGATTAACATTCAACAAGTATCATTTCTACATTTGACATGCAGCAATATTGGCTTTAATACCATGCTGTTAAGTTAATCTGTAGTATCTTTTAAAGCATATATGGAATATCTGCATATCCCAAGGATTACTTGTAATAATTCACAGTCATTTTTTGGGATTTTGAAACTGCTATAGGTAGTATAATAATAAATGATATTCATTGTAATGAAGCATGAATGTGATATATCATGGTTCTAATAATCTGTTTTCTATTTTTGCCTCACCCTAACCCTTATCTCTATCTTTTTTTTTTTGGTTACCTGGAATCACACCATTCTGGTGTCATACATTTCTGACAATAAACCAAATGATTTTCAGTACAGGGAGGTAGGGCAATGACTGCAGCTCAGCATGCAAACCCTGCACAAGCTGCCGCACCAACACCCAGCACTTCTGGGACACAACCTGGCAGTACTGCTTCCAAAGTCTCTACACTATCTGGCCTATCCATGTCAGGCAGCATTGCCCTGGCTGCTGGTGCATTGGTACCCTTAAGGTGTATTGATGGAGGCAATTATTATGTCACTAACCAGGAGCTGTCAGGGATGGTGTGTGATGTCATAGGACCTGCCTTGGTACACGTGGAGAGGTTGCTTATTAAAACAGAAAAATGACTCCCATGTCAAGCAGTCTCACAGGGAACTGAGGAAGGGGACAGTGATGAGTGTTCTGAGGGTGTGGACTAGACTCTCACTGTTCCCACACTTGCTGTGCATGTGCCTCTGATGTCCACTACCTGTCCCCAGTCATGGTGTCCCCCAACTATTTGTGTACATCACCATCCCAGCATCTGTCTTGTTTGTCCTCTTTATCTGCACCTGGTTCCTAATCCACCCTACCTACCTATCCTACCTACCTGATCTTGATATTCCTACTTCCCTTCCCCAACATTCCTCTCTTTTTGAAATGCAAAAAAAATGGTGCCATACACAGCTCTCCACTTCACTTATGTGTCTTCTCAGCACACTTGATTTGATCCAGTTGGCTATACAACAACATTGCACTGTTGTCGCCCATCTCTGCTGTGGTGACAGTCCAAATTCATCAAATTCCTTTACATGTGAACATTATTGTTTTGAAGAAGTGGAGATCTGTGGTTCTTTCCTTATTCCCTCCTGCAAATTCCTTTATTACTTCTCCTTTTTTCTTCCCCCTTCTTGTCCCCCCATTTCACCACTTTCCTATCTATCCCATTTTCTCACCTTTAATCTGGTCAACAAATAGAATCAAACACCACACACATGGCCAGAAGTGACGTTAAAATAGCTTCACTTTCTTTCCTTTGCATCTGCAAGGAGGTTGGCATCATACACCACTGCTGAGCAGCAGTGAATGGTCTTCACATCCTACAGCAAAACTTGGTGAGTTTTTGCCATCGGCTGCACTAGTCCAATTATCTCCATGCAGTGGTGCTTAAACATGCTGCACTATAGGAATACAGAGTTAAAGCAGAGTAAAGCCACTACTTTGATATAGTTAGTCTAACAGTCTTGTACACTGATGAATGTAACAAAGTTTAACTTACTTTGTGGACTGTTGACATAAATCACTTGACTGAAGTTGGTTTACGCATAGCATCAATAGTTCAATTCCAGATGCCTCTTATTGTGATGTTATATCTACACTGCACTGTGTGTCTTCCCCAAATCATATCAGTAATGCATACATTAATACATTTGTACAACTAGTTGCTGTTTTGGAGGCCTCACTACAAATCACAAGTTAATTGTGTATACAGCTTTATAAAAATGACATGAGTAGTACATCTTTTGAAATTATTATTATGACTCATCAGATGTGGCTAACTATTTGTGTAGAGCTAGATATCCCGAAAAGTGTGTGCAGTATGCTTCTTCACAATAAGGACAGTTTCCACATCATATGTAATGAACATTTCATCCATTAAAACCTATGTTTAATCACCCACATCTTAACATCTGCCACAGTTATAAGTTCTCATGGAGATATATATATATATATATATATATATATATATATATATATATATATATATATAGAATTATGGCCATTATTTGCATTGACATCCATCCACACAACTATTACATATTTATCCAGCCTTGCCCTGCTTGTCATAAGCCTGTTGTCCCTGTACTAGACCTAATTACCCCTACGTCAAGTCACTTCATGCTGCAGAGCATGGCAGCTTAATAATTAGGACAGATCAAAAACACATCCATTAATGTTCTATTACACCAAACATTGTTATGTGTATGTCCATCTGTCCTTGTATGAACCCCTTCACTCCCACCCCTGTTTACAGGTGCGTGTGTCTATTAAGCTGATGGAGGTACAGGCCATATCAAGGGGTCTGCATACTGGAATGACTCTGCTGATCCTGAAGTGCTTAAGGTTTTAAATTTTGCTGTAGGATTCCCTTTGAGTCCTGTTCAGGTATTGATGGATGAAATGTTCATTAAATATGATGTGGAAACTGTCCTTACTGTGAAGAAGCATACTGCACACACTTTTCAGGATATCTAGCCCTACACAAATAGTTAGCCACATCTGATGAGTCATAATAATCATTTCAAAAGATGTACTACTCATGTCATTTTTATAAAGCTGTATACACAATTAACTTGTGATTTGCAGTGAGGCCTCCCAAACAGCAACTAGTTGTACAAGTGCATTAATGTACGCATTACTGATATAATTTGGGGAAGACACACAGTGCAGTGTAGTAACTGATTGTCACATTTGCAGTCCTGATCAAATTTACTTAGCAAATGACATCCTGACACTATTTGTAAATTTGGATCTGGATTGTGCCAAAAAATGATCTAGGCATCCGGTGTATTTTACACACTCAGTACTGTCCAGAGTACTGACAGCTGTGTCTTGTTGTTGAGTCTGTTTGTGTGAAGGAAGGTGAACCAAATAAAATTTTACACTTTTCCATTAAGCAGACAACTGCATTTGCTTGATGCTTAATGTCATGCAGAGATAGCATGGCCAACAATTATTTATGTAATAAAAGTGTTCTCACAATATTTCAAACACAGAGTGCAGCATGCTCTTCATACTATCTGCAAGCAAGTTTTCAAGTAACATATCCTGCAAGCCTGACACATGAAACATTATCAACAAACAGATGTACTTCGCAATTAACCCCAATCAGGTCATTCACTATATCTCCCTATTTGCGTACAGTTTGTCAGTGAGCAACAGCAAACAATGCTACTGCACAAGTCCAAGTTGAATCCCAGAACTTCTAATCACACATGTGCTAATACTTTGCATTCTCTATTTGAAGAGGTGTTTGGCATGTCTAACTCTGGTTGTCTTTCGGCTTTTCCCAGTTTGGGGTTGCCACAGTGGATCACCAGTCTGCAGATTGATTGACAGTGGAGTTTTTACAGTGTCGAGTTGCCAGTCCAGTGCCCAACCTTTACAGAAGGCGCACACACACACACACACACACACACACACACACACACACACACACACACACACACACACATAGACACACACATCACACCACACCTACCTGCATGTCTTTAAAACTCACTTGACTGCAGGAAGGACATGTAGACTCTGCACAAAAGGCACACTAGCCGGGAATCGAAACAGAGAACCTCTTTCTGTGAGGTGACAATGCTAACCTCTGTACCACTGTGGCTACTGGGCTGTAATCTTCCAATACCTGGTAATGCTTTCATAAACACAAGGAATAGCAGTGGCATATGTGCTTGACTGAACACACAGTTTCTGATATTCATGTGTGCTACTACCAAAAACAGATTTCTGTGCTGGCACTAGTGCTAAGTACTACTAGAGTAGTTCTACTCTCACAGCAGTCAACTTGTGTGTGTGTGTTCATTCAGCTATCAGTCTGAAGACAATTTTACACTAGGATGTGAGTCCACAAATATGTAAGACACATGTGCCAACATCTTCTCTACATACATAGATGATGTCATCCTCTGTAAAGTGCACTCTGGCACAGGTAACTGCAAACTGGTGGCGCTAGCATTAAGTACTGGGTCTTGCGGCTTGTATGACTAGATAGACAGGGGTTCTTATCTCACAGAAGTCAACTAAAGAATGTGCATGTTCATTCAACTATCACTCTGGAGGCAGTTTTATACCAGGATGTAAGTCCACAGCCATGTTAGGCACTTCTGCCAACCTCTTCTTTTCAGCAGACGCTGCTGATGTCAACCTCTATAAAGTGCACTCTGACAGTGTTAAAGCTAGACTTGTGCAGTGGTGCTAGCATTAAGTACAGTACTGCAGTTTGTGTAACTGGATAGGTAGGGGTTCTATTTTCACAGCAGTCAAATTTTATGTGTGTTCAAGCAGCTATCAATCCTTTGACAATTTTACACCAGGATGTGAGTTCACAGCTATGTCATACACTTCTGCCAACATCTTCTTCTCTGCATACACTGACAATGTCATCCTCTGTAAAGAGCAATCTGACACTCTTAAAAGTAGACATCTCTGGTGGTTCTAGTCTTACATTGCATAGAATACAGCTTCTATATCTGTGTTGTGCTCAAATCTGTCCTCAGGCAACTTGTGTATGGTTGGTGGTATATTAGGGTCATTTTATGGTGTCTTGAATCTCTCTTCATTTGACTCCCACTCAGGAGAACCTTTTACAGGGCCCCTGAATCCATCATCCCATTTTCCCTCTGTCTCCTTAACATCCATTCTGTAGAACACTGAAGATATCATCATCATCTCAAAGATGCATGCACACACCATGAAGTAGAGCCCCTCCATGACCGTCTGCAAGCAATCTCCAGACCACTGGATGTGTGATTGCTAATTTTGTTATGGGGTGGTGCACATGTCACATATGGACAGAGGCAGTCTGTATTAAATTATACACATACATATGTACCCCTACTATCTTCCATCACATAGATATAGGATTTTGTGTTTAAATGGTATAATAATAGCTAGGATTTTATGCGCTCCTGGCCAGTATCCTAGTTATGTCCTATGACCTTCTGAACATTGCACATGTCACTGGTGTTGTCATCCACATGTGCTATGTTGAGGTGTAGCTTTACTGTATCCCTACAACAGTGCATCCCAATCTATGAACTGAGCTACTGTATTGACTGCCACTGCTGACATTTGGTTACATGTTCCTTCCATAACAGCTATAGTTAAATGCCTACTGAGGACTGTTGAAATTGGATGATGGTACATATATTGTAGCTTTACTAAGGCACATATTCTTAAACTGTAGTGCATCAACATTTTTACACATTTGTCATGCAACCATCACAGTGACATATGCAGTACAGCACAGGTGTGTTTGTGTACACTTAGCATCTGGAAGTGCTTTCTGACATACAGCAATATTACGTCATACTGATTACATGGGTACGTATGGCTTGGTTCATCAACATGCTGTAATGCTGCTATATATACATGTGACATGCTGGGATTCACTTACAACCTTGGGAAATTCACTGTATGCACTATTGCATTGCTATTCACAAGGATTATACAGGTGTTCCCCAGCAGTATTGTGTGACTGTCAGAATTAGTTTCACTGACTGTTCTGCATGAGGCGCATCCACCCCAGTTGTAATTTGTCTATATATGGTGTCAGGATCCTCACCCACACATTTCCACTGTTAAACATATAGGCATAAAATGTACAACTGATGGAATGACATGAAATAGGTAGAGTTGTACGACTTTGTCAACAGTTACACTGTGTCACATGTGATTCATACCAAACATTATATTAGGAGGTAATGTATAGCCTGATGTCCAATTATAGCATAGGTACAGCTGTAGTGTGACCGTACTGCATCACCACTTACTACTATATCACATCAGTATTACCAATTGATAGTTTGTCTGGATTTAGGTCAGGATTTCATGACAGTATAACATTTTCACTGGCAATGTCAGGGGGACATTGATCATGTGGCACATTTGTTGAGTATTGACATATAGTTACAGTGGGTGCTCCGTGCAGTGTTTGGTATATGTACAATATTACAGTTCCTTGCTTATTGGCACCTGACTTTGTACTGCTAAACTTTCTGTGCACATGGTCACAGTTGACACATTGCCATCAATCTCAACTAGCTGTAACATTCATTAAAACAGATCACTTTTTAATTTACGTATCAACTGAAGATGCTTCAGACAATACCCATTGCTGTTGCATGTGGCAGATACATGCAATAGACAGTTGTGTATAGGGAATACACTCATAATTGTGTGTTGTTTGTAAGTGTTGTTAGTCATATGGCCTATACCTATATCAGCCAGGAATGCTCAAGTGTATTACATTTGGCACAGTGAGCTTGCACACATCTTGTCACTCATACAGAATGATTCTTTCCTATTAGGAATTGAGACTGCAGACTTCCCTTCAAAGTGTTCTACTAGGTGCTTGTGTGATACATCTTTCTGTGTTGCATCTAGTAAATACACAGCTCAGTGACAACATTGATGGCATGGGTTTGAGTTTGCAGGTGTGGATTGTGGCATATGTGTCATACAAACCTCTCAACCAGCCAGGATTGCCCCTGATTTCAACTCCCTCATAACCCCTCCAAAAAATGGTTATTTTTGGGGAAGTGGTGGTGAATTACCCTTTTAGCATACTGACAATCATTACAGGTGTACACGTCTGTTCCTGCAGAACATGTATAATAAGTTACAGTCACATATTCTGGCAATGCCACAGGTTAATGGTCATAATATTTTACAAGTGTCCCTGACTGTGCTTATTCCTGTCAACATTTGTACAGGAGTCTGTTGCTATGTTGCAATGATTGGTTGAGAGGTATGCTGACATGTCAGTCATATTCAAGGAAGTAATTTTGCAGATTTTCACACTATTCGCATAGCCCTATTGTATATACTATCCTTGCTAAATGTTCTCTCCAGTGAGCATGTTTATATTACAACCATTCATCTCCATTGACATGTGACCTTGTTTGACCGTCACATGTATGGTTTACTATCAAAATGTTGAACAACACTTACACCGATTTCAGAATCTCATAATCACAAGGGCAACTGGTAAAAACAGTGAACTGAAACCTTCCAAGTTCATTAAATTGAAAGCAAGGAAATGATTGGTTCCTGTAAAATCACCATTGACTTCAACAGCGATTTTAAAGGAATAGTCGAACTGTTTTGAATGTCGAACATCATTTTTACCATTTTTGACATATGGTAAAAATTATGTTCATAAATTCAACCATATGAGTTGATGAAACAACTCAAATATGTTGGGCCATTCAACATTTTGATAATAAACCACATATATACTATCATGTGTGGTAATATAGTCTCGCACAGGAAGTGTAGACAGCAGTACAGTCTGTGCTATCTACATACATGCTTATTGTAATGTTACTGACTTGTCTTGGATGTGTACATACATTGACATATCCTATCTTGGGGACATTGCCATAGTTACCAGGCCCTTTTCCACTTTCCTCATTCCTATCATTCATATCTGTGCCCATTTTCATCAGCACACTTTCCTTGCCTAGAGTATGTTTCATTATATTTGCCCTTGTTATACCTCCCCTATTATTTCATTCTGCAAATAAAATGTGTAGCGCACTCAATGGACTTTTCTTTACTGTATTAACACTACTGCTATTGCAGTATTTTCACCCCTGGTACTCATTCTGGCTGTCCCCGTAATCTCGCAGAGCAGGTTTGCTCGTACACAAACATGAGTGCTTCTTGTATCTGTTACAGTGCAGTTGTGCACAGTTTCCTAGTGGCAGCACTGTTGCTGGCCATGTAACCATGCTTGTATATGTGTAAGCATGATGAGCAGCATTAATATGTGATTGGCTCTGCTGCTCATCACACTAGCACATAAATTGCACGTAAGCTTCCCACAAAGCCTGCATATATTTTCTTGTGTCAAATAGACAATATAAACCATTCTGAAAATTCACCACATTATCTTTCTATTTCCCAGTGGGTGAGAGTTTGTGTAATCCTCCTTTTAAAAGCTATAAACTACCATTATTCCACTCACTTATAACTCTAGGTATTTCTTAACTTGTTCACTCCAATGGAGCTCAGGAAGTTTTCACTGTAACTTCCAATGGTTAGTGTAGATCAGAGTATGTGTATGTACCTTTAAGAAGCATTTCCAGATGTAGCATGTGCATATAATTACTGAGCACCTGCAGGCAGCAGTGCCATTTTGAGAGAACAGCCAGAGTGTTAACATGTATGAGTGTGGTAGTCAGTCTGTTTATAAATTTTTTTAAGTTTAAGTTACAAAGCCTCATTTCTGATGTGTTTGTGTGTAATAAAGCTGCTTGAACAGAACCCATGAATGTCTGTCTGTTTGAGCCTGACCAGATGAGTGACAGATTGAGCCTAAGCTTTTTGACAGAATCAAATTATGTCCTCGTATTTCAAACAAATATTCATATCACTGGAACCATAGGGATTATGCAAGAAGTATAAATGGCAAACTCTTCAGCATAAACTTATTTTATAGTGATAGTATTCTTTAGGTTCTAGGTGTTAAACTGAATTTCATAAGTCACAGTAAACAAAGTGACTATTACATTTGTAATATTTTGTAAACAACTTACAATATCTCAGCAACCACTCAAGTTACATAAATACTGTTAGCAGCATTTTATTTATCTAGCTTCATATTGTTTTATGAGAGCTTTCATTTCAGGCTAAGGAGTTCTGTCTGTGTTACTTGGTTTTTGAGATATTTAGAATAAATGTGAAAATTATATCTGTATAAATTAATATCATAAAAACAACAGTTAATATCTATTTACTTGTACTAGACAAAGGTCAAATATTTTTGCAGTTGAGTTTGGTATTTGTGTAAACTTTAACAGAAAATCTTCTAAAAACTGGTACTTAGAATGGTTTTGGAATTATTGATGCAAATATAAACAAGCAATATTTGCCACCTAGAGGAGTCAGTAGCAGCTAACTGCAGATACTCCTGGAGGTGTCAACTGGATGTAATAAGTTAAATCTGCTATATTATGTGACAGTGGACCAGGCTTCCCAAATGAAGCTACATGCCTGCCCTTGTGGGCCTGTGATTTCCTTAGCTTTGGGGCCTGACATAGGCATAAGCCTTAAAAAATGGTACTCATTCCACAATCATCTCTAATATAGGCCTATTTCGAAGAAAGAAAACTATTTCCTCCATTGCTTTTTTACTTCCTATTTTTCATCTTGCAAATTAAATTTAATATACAGAACCATCCTTTTTGGATATTTTATAAATTCTTGCAATAAATCTGTGATTCTACCATCACAACTAGTTTTCCATGCTTTTGCTAGGATGGATTTGAGAACATAAGCAAGGGTCAGCCAATAATGATTATCTGCCTCAGTGCAACCTACAGCTTCTTCTTGTTTCCTCAATCAATTCCTCAGATTCCCATGTCCATGGAATTTTTTTACCAAATATAGTTTCCTAGAGCTTCTAACATTGCCTCCATCTAAGTTGTGCTCTGTCATATTTCCAGAGCATATGGGAAAATGAGGGTCCCTCTTTTTATACTACCAACATATTGTTTTATGAGTTTTATATGATTTAGTTTGAGTGAGGTATCACTGATGCAGGACACATATATGCTGATCCCAAATAAATGACAATTGTATTACTTTTGTGCTCAGTCCTGCATTTGTTGCCATTAGCTATATGTTATGTAAAGGGCTTCTTTTCTTTCCCAAAGTATTCTCCAGCCTAAGTATGGCAGACTTTACCCTTGACTCCATCTAGTACTTATATACCAAACTACCACTTCCCTTCCTGATGCCCCCACATTTCTTCCAACTTGCAAAATATGTGCTTTTTGTTCTTTCTATACAAATCAGGATAAAGGGTATACACTTTCCTATGTGTTAACCATTGGCTCTGTGACAACTGATCATTTTCCAGTACTTTTCTGAAACAAAAGAGTTTAAAGAATAGTCTAGTATGCCTTGGTCTCCAACTTGGGTCACCACAATTTAATTCTAACTACAAATGGCTGCCTTTTCCTAAAATCATCTGTCCTTCTATGGTGTAGCCTTAGCAATTAGTGGCCACAACCAGATATTAGTTAGTCCTATATCCTCCATCTAAATGCATCACATTCTGCTAGTCATGATTTCCAGTTTCTAACCAATCTGCCCAGAAAGTGGGTGTGATTCTCATTCAGGCTGAATACAGGCCCACATACCCTTTGCTTCCTACTTGGTTTGTACATACTGTGTGACACTGTGTGCCTCAACTACTGATTACATGCTTTAAGCCCCATCATCCCGATTCTCACAATGCACATACTGTGTTAATGGGGATTTCATTACCTTTTTTTGTGGTTTATGTAAGATACTATAACTGGCTGGATTTGTCTTTGTAGGAGACAATTATGTATTTAGTGAATGACAAAAAAGAACCAGGGTGGGAGGGTTGATTATGATATTAATTTGTTCTTTCTTCCTGTCAATGCTTTGACTCTATTGTAGAATTTATCCTACCCACATTCTGTATGATTATGTAAAATTAGTGACTTCTAAACTTACGCATTTAGTTACTTACACCTGTTCAATTGCCCCACATTTTTTTTTTACCATGAAGTTTCCCTACTCTAACTAAAGCAGTCTTTCTTAAACAGCATTTTAAACATTACATTTGAAAATCTTACAAAGGTATAAAATACTTTGGGAGTAAGCAGGTCAATGTTTTCCAATGGGAAAATGCAGTCATCTGCAAACATATAAAACCACTCCACGGTGTCTTCAAATATGAACTGCCCTTATAACTTCTGCCTCGTTTTCAATGCCTTCCTGTATTACTAATGTGAAGAGTCACTGGATAATGGGTATCCCTGTCTGTTACTCCTGTCTATATTCCTTTGATGGAGACACTCCCACTGACTAGCACTTCAGATTTAGGATGACGTTATAAAGCCTTCACCCAAGCTAGTTCTAAGGCCAAATCTGTACTATTCTAATACCTCAGATAAAAAGCCCAGATGACTGGGTCGAAGGGTTTGGAGATATTACAAGATAATATAACCACCTGCATTTTATTCTGAAATGTTTTCAGAAAATTAGGAAGAGTTTGCCAATTACTGATAAACTGTCACCTTTGCATTTAACCTTCCTGTTCTTGCTTGATGAGATGTGGTAGTATGCCATCTAATCTTGAGGTAATAACCTTAGGCAATTACCTTAGCCAAAATTTTAGCATCATTATTTAGCAAGGATATTCGTCTATAATGGTCACATGTGTAGTGTCTGCTTTCTCCTTAGGAAGTATGGTAATTCTTGCAGATTGCATGGAAGGCAGGTATTTCCCTGCTTACTTAATAGAGTTACATTTCTCAGTAAGGTTTTTTTTCCCTAACCTTATATTATACCTCTGCTAGTAAAAATCATTAGTTAGTCCATCTAGACATGGTGGCTTATAATTTTAATTTCTTTTTTGATTTCTTTATTATACAACACAATTCAATGTCGATATATAAAATGTTACTCAAGATATATATATATTTATATATATATATATATATATATATATATATATATATATATATATATATATATATATATATATATATATATATATATATATATATATATACATATATATATATATATATATATATATATATATATATACATATCTAGATGGGTCTACTTCATATGACCTAAATTTCATTTGACTTAAATTCATTTGACTGAGACCAAAACACTGAAAGTTCAAAAGACTGAAAACTCATTTGACTGAAACTCATAACACTAACACATTAAAGTAAACGGTATATGCCCTTTTCCCTACTGTAGTGCGATCCTGGAGTTAGTATATATAGTTAGGGGGGTATGAGGGTGAAGCCCCCCACATACTTTATACATTTTAAACCATACACATGGATATTTATAACTGCAGTTAATAACTCTTTGCAGAAAACAATATTTACCTAAACTATGTGTGGGCTTCGCCAGCAGTAACAATACATAACATCCTCCTACTACACTTATACTCTGATATTTCCTCAATTTTACATGACTAAAGTCAGAACTGAAGATACATTGCTTCTTCTTTCAATAAATAAATCATTATAGTCTATCTGGAAGTGACATTCTTTAGCCTTGGTTCATATGTAGGGACTGTATCTTACCTCTACTGCACCACATTTACAATTTGTGCATAACACAAAACATTATGCTTAATGTATACAGAACAGGTATTTTAAAACATTTGCACAAAAAATCAGTTCACAGAAATCCCACCAATGACTACCCCATTTCCATACTTTTAGCCTTAAAAAAATCTATAAAATGCTTTATATGAAACTTACATAGCATATCAGCAAATACCTCCTGCTTTCCACAAAACAACATGGGTTCTTGTCTGGTTGCATTACAACCAGAACTCTCTAGACTCTCACTGAGAGTCAATATAAGGAGTGCATAAAGGCTTAGTAACTTTTTTATTAACCTCATAGAGCATTTGATCTTGTTTATCACACTGCCTTCATAGACCATCTCACTGTAATGACAATAAGCCAAGATTTTATTCCAGGATTCCAAACCTATCTATGGGTTTCTTTACAGTACAGATAACCTAATTTAGTGTAGCTTCAAATCCCTTTCTTAAAGGCATTGCTCAGGGATCCATTCTAGCTCACTTCTTTTTCCATGTCTAGATTTATAATCTTCCACTTACTTCCCTCAACTCCCTCCTTCTCTATATGTGGATGACTTTGTTTTATTCCATTCCAAACAAGACCTCATTCAATCGCAATTTTAGTATTATTTTTCATTTGCTTTTTTTAAATATTAAAATTTTTCATAGTCCCCATTTCATATAGTGTCTGATGAAATTTCACCTACAGAAAGACTAAAAATATTCTTATGTGCATCATCCTTACAATGCTTACCTAATATATCAGTAACCTCTTTTCAGCAATACAAAAACATTTTCCAATTCTGTACCTGGGAGACCTGTTTCCCCCAACATTGAACAAACTATGTAAACTTTAGAAAAGTAAACATCTCATTTTTCCCATGGTATCAAGATGCTTTATGAAATACGTTCCTGTTATTATAGATGTCATTACTAGCATGTGAAGATAGAGAACAATCAAATGAATGCATCTAACTTTTCCACACTATGACTCGTGTACTTAAAGCTGGCAAGTTGCACCTGGCATTATCGACAGGATACTTTAAGCTCTTCCTTTTCCTGAAACAACGTTTATTCTTATTGATAACTTGCTGGAATAATTGTAGGACATGACACTTAGCAATTATTCTGCAGTCTACTAAATACTAAGTAGTAAATGGACCACGATCCAGCCTAGATATTCTCCCCTTGCTGTACAATAAGGAAGCTCTGTTCTATTGAGCAGCAAGGGGATTGGTACCACATGTAAATGTGGAAGTCAGAAGGGTGGGGTTGGCTTGATGCTAATGTGGTCTATTAGCATTATGGTGCAGTACTCTAGAGGGCAGCTTACCTAGTTTGGCAAGTCATAAATATTCATACCAGGCAATTCCGTGCAGAGCAGTGCATAAAATGCACAAGGGCACACAGCTTATTATTCAAATGTGGGAGAGAATCAGTGCTGGGTGAAGCTGGATAGTTTTGCTCTACACAGAATACCAGTGCAGGTACGTAGTGCAACACAATTTGTATCGAGTGTGTGTACATGTATGACAGACAATGCTAGAGTGTGTGCGTGTGTGTGTGTGTGTGTGTGTGTGTGTGTGTGTGTGTGTGTGTGTGTGTGTGTGTGTGTGTGTGTGTGTGTGTGATGGATGACCACTTCTATATATGACCTGTGTCTGTTATAGATAAGAAGATTGTGAAAGCAGATTATGCTGGCACAGATTTTTGTATGAATGTGTCTGTGCATATATGTTTCTCTGTGCCTTCTATATATGTGTGTGTAAGTCTGATTGTCTTTACAGGATGAATGGCTTCCTACCTGTCTGGGGTCTCTACGATGATATGATGGATTGATACAGCACAGCCATAAACCTTAGTCCACCAGCTCTACTTGAACTATTCTACTAGCCTCACCTGTCCAATAACAACTGGGCAGGTACACTATGTAATGTATGTGTATGTGTATGTGTATGTGTACACACATCTGTTACTGTCTGTCCTTTTGTGTAAAAGAGGGAGAAGTGTATCACTTTGTGTTTTCTTGGGTACCTGCATTACATAGCACATCAGGTGGGTAGGGCATTCAGCTATTATTCAATTAATAATTATTCAATTATTCAGACAGAACAATTATTAACTATTATTAACTATTAACTATTAATTATTAACTATTATTTTTATTATTATTATTATTATTATTATTATTATTATTATTAATTATTAACAATTATTGAACAATTATTCAGACTGTTTGGCTGAGCACATCAGAGTCATACAAATTCCATTTTAATTAGAAGGATCTCTAATCAGATTGTGGATGACTGTAAATTGTAAAATATTGCAGCAGTACAGTTTGGCATATCCATGCAGTTTGAGTTACACTGCTGTACATTTAACTATAAATCTCAGCCTATGTGCCATAACATATTTATACCTATCCTTTATATTCACTTGGATATACTTCTAATTAAGCCCTGCATGGCTAAATCTGGTTACCCCAAAATATCCTATCACCAGTGGTGATTTTGGAATATTGAAAATATGCCCCATTCATAGCTCCTTTTTAAGCCATGTACCCAACACCTAGAAAATGCTAGAATACCACTGCAAACCAAGGGTATAAGTATTTTTTTAAATTAATGCAGTCCTTTGTGTCTTTGTCTCTCTGTTAGATTTTGGAGGCAGAAATTGATTATGTAAAAACTGTATGAATTAAACTGCCACTGTCCTTTTTTGATGAATAATGATTCCATAA
This sequence comes from Protopterus annectens, assembly GCF_019279795.1. Lineage (NCBI taxonomy): Eukaryota > Metazoa > Chordata > Ceratodontiformes > Protopteridae > Protopterus > Protopterus annectens. The sequence goes on along the minus strand of NC_056741.1, from coordinate 1,722,201,251 downwards.
GTGTATTAGATGAGTTGCCATCTGCTGACAGATACAGGAAGATTTATAATATAGTTACAAATATCTAGTTTGTTTAGCTGTTTTTGTTTCTTACCATTTCATTTTCAAACAGCATCAAAAACTGAATTAACATAGAAAATATCCTTTGATTGCCTTTAACTATGTAGGTAATACAGGATTTTATATGAAATAATGTGGTAGTCAAGTAAGAAATAGCAGAAACTTCATGTTTTATTATTACAATGTCTTTTATCTGTAAATTTATATTCTGTATCAACATTACCACAAAAGAATCCCACAGCTAGTAACAACATTTCTTCTTTTTTTCATCTACAGTTATGTGATTAATACTCTCCAAGTGGTTTAGTTGCCTTCCAAATCCTTTCCTACATATATTTTCTTTGCAGTAGTATCTCTGTTTCTACGTTATTACTGAGAGATTTGATGGTTACTTCAAGAGACTGTGTATTAAGAGCATTACACTTAAAGAAAATAACTAAGATTCATATGCAGCATTAAATTACATATTTGTCTTTATAGATGTTTGTTAGAGTAAAGAATAAGGCAAAGATTGGTTCCAGTGTGGCATCTATATCATTTCAACATCTGCTGGAATCAGTCAAACCTTATTCAAGTGGTTAGACCTTTGCACTTCACAATGGATATACAATAAATCTTAATGAATTAACCAAGTAAAATACAAAGCAGAACATGAAGCATTACAAATACACTTTGACTTAGAGTCTTTAAGTTAAAGAAATATGATTATGGTAATGGCAAGTAGAAAAATTCAAATAGTCATTGTTCGAAACAGTAAGGAGAATAAGAATAATATGATTATAAAGCTTTACGTAGAACACACAAAAGCTTTATACAGACCAGTTTCTTCCTAATTTTTAGAAATTGTTGTGTTGTTTGAGAGTCTTGGATGTCTCTTAGCAAGTGACCCATTTGCATGGTTAACTGAGCTGACCATATAATACATAACTTGTATCATGCTCTACTAGTACTGCTTTATAAAACTTGGCAAGTTATAATTCATGTCCTTAGGATGTGTAGCCAAATTAATTTCTTTGACATATGAAGTAGTCAGTGAGGTAAGATGGTCTACCATATAGGGTTTTTTATCCTTAATGAATTGTGATGTAGAAAAACTCATACAGAAAGGTAGCTTTTACTATTATAAAAGGACTACTTAGGTCACCTAGTTTCCAAATGTGCTTAAGCACCGAATAAACAAAACATACTTGACCAACATATTCCTTCTTTTTTATTCTATACTGTATTAAAAACAGTATCAGGGTTAGCAGGGGTATAAAACAAGGAGGCAGAATATATATTTTATATTCCAATCAACTCAACTATCATACCTTTAAAGCATCCATCCCTTCTTTCAACACTGCTAGAGAATTACTTATCACCTTGACTATAAATGCCTGCTCACAGCTCAACATATCTTCCATCTATATACCTGCTCAACCATATAACTTAAACAGTGCCATCTTAGAAGACAAACATACCTGGGATCTCAAGAAGTGCTAAACAGCATACAATCCTGCTGGGTAATGTTAATTTAGACTGACCCAATACTGAACTTCAAGCAAAAGAAACACCAACAGTAATTGCATTGGCTTTTTACAAGTAATAATGGTCACCACAATGATTAGATATTATCCAATGAAACAACCAATATTCTGCTGTAACGGACACCAACAGATTCTCTCAAGGATTATTACACTGCATTTATCATCTGGGGAAAATACAAGCTCAAAAGAAATATAGCTTTCACCCAGGTATGTTGCAAGTACCAATTCAGTAAGGATATCTTTGCAAGATTTTCAAATGTCATGTTTAAAATACTATTTAAGGAAAACTTAGTTAGAGTAGGGAAAGTTCATGGTAAAGGATACATTCAATAACTTACTCCGGTAATACTACTTGTGTCCCCTAAAAGCACTTCTTTTAAATGAAGCCATCAACTAACCACATATTCCTATCTGTATGAAACTCCATTGGTCCTCCTCAAGGAAAAAAAGTAACAACTACAACTGCCTTGAATGTCTGCTGAGAACAATTAATGGCAAACAAAAGTAAGGCATGAAAGCAGTGGAAAGTATCCCAAACAATGCAAACTAGGCAATCATGCAACATACTATGAAATCAAGTTAAAAATTTTCATTTGGAACATGTAAATAATGCTGACATTCTAACTGTCAGCAAATAACAATTCTTAGTAATAATGGGCTTACATTATAAAACTTATGAAATTTGGTAAGAAAACTACATGCAGTCTACTTCCAGATGAATCAGATAGTAGCAGCACTGTTTCCCTCCTTAACATCTATTTCATTGATGCAGTGAGGACTGTGAAATAAAACTGCAGTACAAACATTCCCAGCCACATTACTGTCCACCCATCTTGATCATTAAACTTACAGCCCATTAATGTATCCACTATAAAAAGGCTACAACAAGTAAAGATGTCTTCTCATAGATGACAAGAAATGATGTCATTCTGCAAGCTATCCCAGCAGTAATACTTGAGATATTAAGTTAAGAAGTCTGTCAGTGAGACAGATCATTCTGTATTTTGTCTCGGACCCGACAAGAAGACCCATTCAACAAACATCTACCTTGCTTTTAAGTAAGTTAACTAGGTATAGTAATTCTTTTAGATTCAGTCAGGAATATAGTGAAGCATTGTTTAAATGTATTTTTTTATTTATTTGAGACTGTCCTGCAATGTTGCTTTAAATATTTCCTGTGGTTTTGAACTCTGATGTCACTGTGAATATATACTATTTCTTGTTCTTTTATTATTTATTAATAAATATAATAAAACCTTTCATTGTGGCTGATGTTTGTAGATATATTTAAGTTCTGAGAGTACATATTTATTTGTTGACACTCTATGGGCCACTCCTAATAGCTTTGCTCTTGGTCAAACTACCATTAGTGTTAATATTAATATTGCACAGTAAGATTGGATACACTTTATTAAGAGCCTTAAAGTAGCTGATAAGAGTTAGCTGGTGGCAGTCATAAATACCTTATACTCTGGGCAAAAGGGGGCATAGCTAGTAAACCTGTGCCAGCCTTTCCCAGTTGTGTGTGTGTGTGTGTGTGTGTGTGTGTGTGTGTGTGTGTGTGTGTGTGTGTGTGTGTGTGTGTGTGTGTGTGTGTGTGTGTGTATGTGTGTGTGTGTGTGCATAAATCAAACCTCAAAGTGTGTACGTGTCATCTACTTGGGTAGAGACACAAAGCGCTGATTGGACTTAGAGGGTGCTTGACGTCTTAGCTTGGCCACTCAGCTGAGATCTCAACTCTATAGCTGTGTCAGTGGGGCATCTTACTGGGGATCTGGAGAAAGTTAGAGGATCCAGCCTCAGATTGACTGTGGTCTCTGTGTGCTCTGAAGGGAAATTGCACTTGATGCAGAGAACTGCATCTGGAAATACTGTGTGTTTACCTGTTATCCTCCCAGTGTACATCCCCTACTGCTGCCAGTGGTGAGGATTGAGGCTCCTTGATTATTGGTCCAGTGATGGGACATCACATTTATTGGTGGCAGTGGTGGAATCATCACATTACATATTAGGATTCAGAGGTGTGGATACTGAACTCTTGTAGCCTGTAAACAGTGGTCACTAAAGAAGGTGTTGTACTCTTAAGCAGCCACATGGTAAACATTCAGAGTATCATATCACATAAGTTTTATTTATTTATTTTTTTGTCAGCTTAGTTAGTCAGGGAGACCAGCAAGGATGTCAGTAGAGGAGTATGGCAAGCTGACAAGGACCCAGCTGGCTGAGATGTGCCAGGACAAAGGATTGGGGCGTGCCAACCTGACTAATGCAGAAATGATTGCAACCTTAGTCACGGTTGCATCACAGAACAGCAATGAGGAAGACCACCAGACTGGCCTTGAGGATGTACAACTCTCAGAAAATGGACAGTTCAACTTTCTCTCAATGGACTTAAAAGTCTGTCTGGAGATAAAAAGTCTTGAACTGGAGGCCAAATGGTTGAAAATAAAATCAGTAGAGAGACTGCAGCATTTGGAGGTTAAAGCAGAATTAGCTGAGCGACTGAGACATCTGGAGACTGAAGAAAATGAGAGGCAGAGGCAACATGAAAAGGAGATGTTAACTCTTTCCCAGGGTCACAGAAGTAATGGGTAAGGGAGTAACCAACCCCAGAAGCAATAAAGGTTAGTAAATTTCTTCCACAATTTACAGTGAATAATAATTTTGATCATTTTATTCATATGTTTGAAAGGGTATGGAAACAGTATAATGTTGACCAAGGGTTCTGGGTACAGTTCCTGACCGCCTTACTCTGTGGTAAAGCTGTAACTGCTGTTTCTAAATTGTCTGATACTGATTGCTTAAATTATAATACTGTTAAAATTGTTTATTAGTGTTTTAAGTTAACAGCTGAAGCTTATAGAAAAATGTTTCATGAGCATAGATACAAGGCAGATAAAAGTGTGTGTGAATATATTGCTGAGTTAAGTACTTATTTTCATAGGTGGATGAGTGGTTGTCAGGTCACCCCTTTTGAAGGGCTGGCAGACCTTTTGGTGAGGGAACAAGCCCTTAGCACTTTGCCTGAGGACATGAGAATCTAGTTAGCAGATACGGAATGTAATACCGCAAATGAGTTGGGGAAAAAAGGGGACCTATACCTAGCAAGCAGGGCATCACTACACATCAAAGGGATACCCAGTGCTGCACATGGGTCTAAGATAACCCATGGTGGGCAACCTAAACCACCCCAACAGAGTCCACCAGTAGCAGGGGAAGCCACTAGTTTAAGTACATGGACAGGATCAGGAGCTATATGTTTTAAATCTAACCATCAGGTCATGTAGCATATAGATGTCCATGGAGTCAAGGTGGGGAACAAAAGTTGGGAGACCCAGTAAATGGGAAGAACAAAATGCCAGCAGTAAGTTGTTTGGAGACAACAAGAGTACCAAACTACCACAAAAGGTTATATCCTATGTTTGTAGATGGAAAATAGGCCACTGCTAAGAGATAAACAGCCTTTGAACTAATCATTGTGAAGCATGCAATGGTTAAAGAGGAGCACTACTTGCTTGGGGAGTCTATTCCAGTCAAAGCTTTAGGAGGGATCCCATTCCAAATACCTTTGGCTATGGTTCATTTTGACTGGGAGGGTGGAAAAGGAAGCAAGCAAGTAGGTATGTTTGAGGACATCTCTGCAGATGTCCTGATAGGAAATGATTTTGATAATGCAGTACCTTGTGTGCATGCAGTCACATGCAGTCAGGCTTGGAGACAAGCATGTTGGTCTGGTAACCTGGGGAGACCCAGACAGACCACAGACTTGAAGCCAGGACTGGTCTGGTGGTTACTTCAGAGAGGGACCTACCCTGTAGCAGTGAGACTGAAGGTGAGCCACAGCTGCTTGTGGGTACTGATGTTCCCTTGGACAGAGTGACTACAAGGGCAGAGGTGAATAGTAGTACCCAGGCTGACAGTGAGGCACTGCTGTCAGACAATACCAGCCTTCTTGTAGAATGGGAGCTGGGAAGGGTTACAAAGAGAGAGTTGAGACAGGCTCATCTCTCAGACCCTACATTACAAAGTCTGAGGGAGGCAGCTAGTGAGCCATCTGATTCTCAAGGAAGGGGGGAATCTGTATACTCGGGCAAAGTGTTGCTGTATAGAGAGTGGATCCCTGAGGGAGGGCTAGCGGGTGAGAGAATACAGCAGTTGGTGCTGCCCAGAGCCTACTGTCTGGCACTTCTAGCCATAGCCCATGACATTCACTTTGCAAGTTATATGGGCATAAAGCAGAAAAAGAGATGTATTATGCAGAACTTTTATTGGACTGGGATTTCCAGAGATGTAACAGGGTATTGCAGGACCTGTGAGCAGTGCCAAAAGGTAGGCAAGGCAGGAGACAAGGTCAAAGCTCCTTTGGTGCCTTTGCCTGTGATTGAGGAGCCATTTCAGGGGGTAGCTATGGATATTGTGAGTACCCCAAGTTCCACAGGGAAGAAGTATTTATTTTATTTTATTTTACATTTGTTGACCGGGCTAGTCCAACTGGATACATGTCCATTTTCAGTGGAGGCCCGGGGAGAAAAGCTCCAAGGTCATAGTTAGATTAACAAAAACATTGATGTTGTTACACAAGATAATATACTGGTTAATACATATACAATAATAAACCTATAACAAGTGAGTACAGTTAAATACACTGATGCTTACAGACCAAATAAGAGAAAACAAGAAATATTAAATGATTTAACAAGGTAAGATTAGAACAGCCAGAGAAGGAGGGCTAGAATAGGGTGTTCTTTGGTTTTTGGGTTAGGCGGAGGCTGAGAGAGGCCTAGGTACGACTGGGGCAATAGCTTGTTAGTCTGGAGAGGAACAAGGGCATAACCATTTGGATTTCAAGTATGCTCTAAGATGTAATTTAAATTGGTGCTGAGAGGGCATAAGTCTCAGGTTGTTTGGTAGTGCATTCCAGGATTTGCCAATGGAATTGGCATATAGTCACCACCAGCATTGTTAGATTTAATGGTCCTTACTTGCAGACTTTTGGAAGACCTGAGGGAGTTAAGGTTGGAGTACTGGGTAAGTATTTTGTTCAGTGAGGGAGTATTACCTGGATGGTTAATAATTTTAAAAGCCTCAGAAAGCTGGTTGAATTTGAGTAAATTGGACAGTTCCAGCCATTCAAGAGACCTTAAATTTAGGAAGTGATGAGTGCGATAGGGCGTTCCTGTTATGAATCTGGCTATGTGATTATAGGTAGTTGTTAGCTTATTAAGTTCTTTCTTGTTTAGAACGGAGAATATCGGGGAGGCATAGAGGAGAGTGGAGAGTAGGTGGGTTTGGGCAATAGTCAGTTTGGTGTGCGGAGTTAAGAAGGCCTTTATTCTATACATCGCCCCAAGTTTTCTGTTAACCGATTTAATAGTTAAGTTTACATGTATATCGAATTTAAGTTTATGGTCTATGGTCACCCCTAGTAGTTTGGTATTGGATACAGGGTAGATAATGGTCCCATTGTTGGAGGACACATGGAAGGTAGGATTGTTGGTGTTGAGGGGTTCTATAGTTTGAGCAGTCACTGAGGTGGGGAAAAAGAGAAGTAATTTGGTTTTGGCAGGGTTAAGTAAGAGTTTAAGTTCCAAGAACCATTTTTCGACAGCAGAGAAGCAGTTTTGGGTTGTGGCTTGGAGTTTGGCGAGAGATTCATCAGAGCAGATTAGTGTAGAGTCATCTGCATATTGAATACAGGTGGCTTTGGGAATAGTTGAGTGTAGGCCATTTATGAATATGGAGAAGAGAAGGGGACCAAGGATAGATCCTTGGGGGACACCAATATTAGTTGGGAGTAGGTCTGATAGGCTGTTTTGCCACTGGACTGCCTGTTTTCTACTAGAGAGATAGGCATTAAACCAGCTTATGGTTGGTTTACTAAGATGTAATGTTTCTAGTGCCTGAAGCAGTAGTTGGTGGTTGACCATATCGAAGGCTTTCGACAGATCTAGAAAGAGCGCAGAGGATATTAGTTTATTGTTGCGATTGTGGTTGACTGAGTCTACAAAGGAGAGAAGAGCAGTGGTTGTGCTGTGATGGGGGCGGAAGCCATGTTGGGTATTTGATAGGAGGTTGTTATGTATGAGGTAGGTAATGAGTTGTTTATGGACACAGCGTTCCATAATTTTGGCTAAGGGAGACAGTATGGCTATGGGCCTATAGTTAGAGGTTTCAGTGGAGGGGGATGATATAAGAGATTTTCCAGATAGAGGGAATAGTTGCTTCAGAAATGGTCCGGTTGATCAAGATTGATACCGGGTAGGCCATGGCATCAGATGCTATTTGTAGGTATTTGGCAGGGAGCTGATCAGCCGCGAGGGTGGTTGGTTTCAATTTTTTCAAGAGTGTGCGAATGAAGTAGGTGGAGATGGGTTGTAGGTTAAAGGTCATTTGGGTAGTATTTGTAATTGGGGTTGCCACTGAGGGAGGCGAGGGAAGCTTGCTGGCAAGGGACTGGATGGTCTCAGTGAAAAAAGAATTAAAGGAATTGGCTATTTTTGTTGGGTCATTGTCGATGAGTTTGTCGGGGGTGGGGGTAGTAGACTTACCAGGATGAAGTAGGCGGTTAAAACCTGCCCAGAATTTTTTAGGATTATACTGATGTTTGTCTTGGAGGTGACAAAAATATTGTTTTTTATCAGATTTAACAGCTATTTTGGTTGAATTTCTTAGCTGGAGGAACTTGATGCGGTCTAAAGGGGTTTTTGTGGTTCTCCACTTTTTCCAGGCCTGGTCTCTAATTCTAATTTTGGATTTAGTTTCTTGTGTTAGCCAGGGTGCTATACATACCTTAGTTCTCGTAAGTCGATTGGGAGCATGGGAATTGAGTATCTTGAGGAAAGTGTTGTTAAAGTATGAGACACTTTCGTCTAAGGATAGGGATTTAGGATGTGCCAGTTACAAGCCTTGAGATCAGCTAGGAATTGGTCAGGGACAAAATATTTGCTATTCCTTACTAATCTAGTTATGGGGGGAGTCTTATTTGAACATTTGTGTTTTATAATGAAAGTAGCAAGGTGGTCACTAAGGTCATTGGGAAGGGTTCCTGTGGTATAGCTATTTGAATTCCTATTAGTAAGAATCCAGTCAATAATACTCTCCTTTTGCTGTGCATGTCCAATTCTCGTGGGAGAAAGAATATTTTGGGAAAAACCATGTAAGTTAATGGGGAGCGGATTTGATTGGGCCGAGTAGAGAGACCAGTCTATATTGACATCTCCTAATATTATTGTTTCTTGTGGATAATTGTTAGCAAGCCAACTAAGGGTTTGTTCAAGATTTTCTACATTTTTGCCTGGAGGTAGGTAGGTTACTATGAGATTAATACTTTTTTGTCTGTTTAGGGATATCTTAAGAGCAATCAGTTCCAGGTTTGGAACTTTTGGGGGTTGCAGTGAATTCATTGTGATGCTCAAGGAGTTCTTGAACATCACAGCTATTCCGCCACCCTTTTTGGTTGTACGATCCGCCCTGATGATGTTATATCCAGGAGGGATAATTTCCTCATCCTTGGTGCTTGGTTTGAGCCAAGTTTCTGATAAACACATTATGTCCGGGGAGTGGATATCAAGCATGGCATGCAAGCTATGTACTTTATTGTTAATACTTCTAATATTGAGATGGAGCAAAAAAAGGGAGTCCGCAGGTCTGCTAGTTGCATGGCGGAGGTTAGGGACTGGGTCACTAAGAGGGCCTGGGTTAGGGTGGATGTCCCCGTCATTAGTGATGGATTTTTTCAAATAATCTAGTATTTTTTGTAGTCTAATTAGTAGTTTAAGCTGTTCTCTAAATGTGGATACTTTAGGGTACCTAAGCATGTAGTGTGTACTTTTAGGAATGAGGTGAGTAGCAGGGTAGGGAGAAGGGGGGATAAGAGTAGTGGTATATTGTGAATACAGGGAGGTCTGACCCTTAGGAAGGTAGATACTAGTTAGTGCTTGTGCTTCATAGGCTGTTAAGAGATACGGTAAAATGAGGAGTAAAAGTACTAGGGGGAGGGTGGTAAATAAGGTTCTGTCCATGGTGAGGCTGAGATCTCAGCGTCAATAGGGCTAGGGGCGATACCTAAGTTAGCAGGAGGCTGGCGGTAGTAGTAGGGTGAGATAAATGGAGAAAGTTAGGTGGGTGGGTGGGTTAGGTTTGGTGGTGGGGAGTGGCAGAGAGATGGGGGGGAGTGGACAGTTCTGATTGGGTAGTGGAAATGGGGATGGGCTTGATGACCAAATAAATGTAGAGGTAGTGGGGGCGGGTGGGAATAGGGGGCAGGGAGGGGAGCGGAGCAAGCCCGAGCGTAGTGAGGGCGAAGCGGAGCGGGGACTACACCACAGGATTTCCCTGGGTCTTAGAGGATGCCAGGTTTAATGGTAGCTTCCTAAGTTCTGTTATTGTTCCTTTACTTTTGTTTCTTTTTTGCTGATATTAATGTAGAAGGAACCTGTGCTCAATAGATTTTATTCAGCCTGGTACCTTAATTACAGTACAAGGTGTTTGGCAAAGTACAGTGAAAGGGGTACATATTTATTTACCCTGATTCTCTTTATGGGTATAAAAGTTGCTTATGCGTTCGCACTGGTGGGGTCCTGAGGGTCCTGAGTGCCACTCAGTAGGCGACTGGAATTGGGGCTACCTAAGATGGAGGCAACAGAAAGAGAATAACTTTTCACAGTGTTTGGTGTAGCAACAGACAGTATTACACAATGCAGTATCAAGCAGTAATTTCCTTCCTATTGGCGACTGATGAATCCTCCACTAAGCACTCTGTTATCTGATAAGACACTAGCTAAATAGCTGACATTAGGTATTTGCTGCATGAAAATACTTTGTATCTAGCTAGAAATTGAGGTTACATTCACCGACCAGAAAAGTAGGACTGGCAAGCAATTACTTTCAACTGCAGCATTTGGCTGTAAAGGTCAGATAAAATGCTGTTATCAGGTTTTAAACAGTCGCTATTACACAGTCGCATCCAGATCTAACATTTAAACCAATTTCCAAGCATTTGGCTGTAAAGGTCAAATAAAACGCTGTTATCAGGTTTTAAACAGTCGCTATTGCACGGTCGCATCCAGATCTAACATTTAAACCAATTTCCAAGCATTTGGCTGTAAAGGTCAAATAAAACGCTGTTATCAGGTTTTAAACAGTCGCTATTGCATGGTCGCATCCAGATCTAACATTTAAACCAATTTCCAAAGTAGCATCAGAGAAAACGCTAATGTACATTTACTTTTGCCACATACTTTGTTACAGAAACGCCAGTTGCATCTACACAGTGCATACAAACATGACTACAAGCAGGGTTTCTTGATTAAATTACTATCGGTATTCAAAACAACAGATAAAGTTGCAGTTATATTTATCTATGAAATGTAGAAGCAGAGCAATATTTTGTAGTTACATACCACGAGGGTCAATGCTGCCCGATCGTAGAGTACAATTAGTTTTAAAATATGGCGGTTTCCGAGGTCCCTTTCTAACCTCGGCTGCTACACCACAGGATTTCCCTGGGTCTTAGAGGAAGCCAGGTTTAATGGTAGCTTCCTAAGTTCTGTTATTGTTCCTTTACTTTTGTTTCTTTTTTGCTGATATTAATGTAGAAGGAACCTGTGCTCAATAGATTTTATTCAGCCTGGTACCTTAATTACAGTACAAGGTGTTTGGCAAAGTACAGTGAAAGGGGTACATATTTATTTACCCTGATTCTCTTTATGGGTATAAAGTTGCTTATGCGTCGCACTGGTGGGGTCCTAAGGGTCCTGAGTGCCACTCGGTAGGCGACTGGAATTGGGGCTACCTAAGATGGAGGCAACAGAAAGAGAATAACTTTTCACAGTGTTTGGTGTAGCAACAGACAGTATTACACAATGCAGTATCAAGCAGTAATTTCCTTCCTATTGGCGACTGATGAATCCTCCACTAAGCACTCTGTTATCTGATAAGACACTAGCTAAATAGCTGACATTAGGTATTTGCTGCATGAAAATACTTTGTATCTAGCTAGAAATTGAGGTTACATTCACCGACCAGAAAAGTAGGACTGGCAAGCAATTACTTTCAACTGCAGCATTTGGCTGTAAAGGTCAGATAAAACGCTGTTATCAGGTTTTAAACAGTCGCTATTACACAGTCGCATCCAGATCTAACATTTAAACCAATTTCCAAGCATTTGGCTGTAAAGGTCAAATAAAACGCTGTTATCAGGTTTTAAACAGTCGCTATTGCACGGTCGCATCCAGATCTAACATTTAAACCAATTTCCAAGCATTTGGCTGTAAAGGTCAAATAAAACGCTGTTATCAGGTTTTAAACAGTCGCTATTGCACAGTCGCATCCAGATCTAACATTTAAACCAATTTCCAAAGTAGCATCAGAGAAAACGCTAATGTACATTTACTTTTGCCACATACTTTGTTACAGAAACGCCAGTTGCATCTACACAGTGCATACAAACATGACTACAAGCAGGGTTTCTTGATTAAATTACTATCGGTATTCAAAACAACAGATAAAGTTGCAGTTATATTTATCTATGAAATGTAGAAGCAGAGCAATATTTTGTAGTTACATACCACGAGGGTCAATGCTGCCCGATCGTAGAGTACAATTAGTTTTAAAATATGGCGGTTTCCGAGGTCCCTTTCTAACCTCGGCTGCTACACCACAGGATTTCCCTGGGTCTTAGAGGAAGCCAGGTTTAATGGTAGCTTCCTAAGTTCTGTTATTGTTCCTTTACTTTTGTTTCTTTTTTGCTGATATTAATGTAGAAGGAACCTGTGCTCAATAGATTTTATTCAGCCTGGTACCTTAATTACAGTACAAGGTGTTTGGCAAAGTACAGTGAAAGGGGTACATATTTATTTACCCTGATTCTCTTTATGGGTATAAAAGTTGCTTATGCGTTCGCACTGGTGGGGTCCTGAGGGTCCTGAGTGCCACTCGGTAGGCGACTGGAATTGGGGCTACCTAAGATGGAGGCAACAGAAAGAGAATAACTTTTCACAGTGTTTGGTGTAGCAACAGACAGTATTACACAATGCAGTATCAAGCAGTAATTTCCTTCCTATTGGCGACTGATGAATCCTCCACTAAGCACTCTGTTATCTGATAAGACACTAGCTAAATAGCTGACATTAGGTATTTGCTGCATGAAAATACTTTGTATCTAGCTGGAAATTGAGGTTACATTCATCGACCAGAAAAGTAGGACTGGCAAGCAATTACTTTCAACTGCAGCATTTGGCTGTAAAGGTCAGATAAAACGCTGTTATCAGGTTTTAAACAGTCGCTATTACACAGTCGCATCCAGATCTAACATTTAAACCAATTTCCAAGCATTTGGCTGTAAAGGTCAAATAAAACGCTGTTATCAGGTTTTAAACAGTCGCTATTGCACGGTCGCATCCAGATCTAACATTTAAACCAATTTCCAAGCATTTGGCTGTAAAGGTCAAATAAAACGCTGTTATCAGGTTTTAAACAGTCGCTATTGCACGGTCGCATCCAGATCTAACATTTAAACCAATTTCCAAAGTAGCATCAGAGAAAACGCTAATGTACATTTACTTTTGCCACATACTTTGTTACAGAAACGCCAGTTGCATCTACACAGTGCATACAAACATGACTACAAGCAGGGTTTCTGGATTAAATTACTATCGGTATTCAAAACAACAGATAAAGTTGCAGTTATATTTATCTATGAAATGTAGAAGCAGAGCAATATTTTGTAGTTACATACCACGAGGGTCAATGCTGCCCGATCGTAGAGTACAATTAGTTTTAAAATATGGCGGTTTCCGAGGTCCCTTTCTAACCTCGGCTGCTACACCACAGGATTTCCCTGGGTCTTAGAGGAAGCCAGGTTTAATGGTAGCTTCCTAAGTTCTGTTATTGTTCCTTTACTTTTGTTTCTTTTTTGCTGATATTAATGTAGAAGGAACCTGTGCTCAATAGATTTTATTCAGCCTGGTACCTTAATTACAGTACAAGGTGTTTGGCAAAGTACAGTGAAAGGGGTACATATTTATTTACCCTGATTCTCTTTATGGGTATAAAAGTTGCTTATGCGTTCGCACTGGTGGGGTCCTGAGGGTCCTGAGTGCCACTCGGTAGGCGACTGGAATTGGGGCTACCTAAGATGGAGGCAACAGAAAGAGAATAACTTTTCACAGTGTTTGGTGTAGCAACAGACAGTATTACACAATGCAGTATCAAGCAGTAATTTCCTTCCTATTGGCGACTGATGAATCCTCCACTAAGCACTCTGTTATCTGATAAGACACTAGCTAAATAGCTGACATTAGGTATTTGCTGCATGAAAATACTTTGTATCTAGCTAGAAATTGAGGTTACATTCACCGACCAGAAAAGTAGGACTGGCAAGCAATTACTTTCAACTGCAGCATTTGGCTGTAAAGGTCAGATAAAACGCTGTTATCAGGTTTTAAACAGTCGCTATTACACAGTCGCATCCAGATCTAACATTTAAACCAATTTCCAAGCATTTGGCTGTAAAGGTCAAATAAAACGCTGTTATCAGGTTTTAAACAGTCGCTATTGCACGGTCGCATCCAGATCTAACATTTAAACCAATTTCCAAGCATTTGGCTGTAAAGGTCAAATAAAACGCTGTTATCAGGTTTTAAACAGTCGCTATTGCAGTCGCATCCAGATCTAACATTTAAACCAATTTCCAAAGTAGCATCAGAGAAAACGCTAATGTACATTTACTTTTGCCACATACTTTGTTACAGAAACGCCAGTTGCATCTACACAGTGCATACAAACATGACTACAAGCAGGGTTTCTTGATTAAATTACTATCGGTATTCAAAACAACAGATAAAGTTGCAGTTATATTTATCTATGAAATGTAGAAGCAGAGCAATATTTTGTAGTTACATACCACGAGGGTCAATGCTGCCTGATCGTAGTACAATTAGTTTTAAAATATGGCGGTTTCCGAGGTCCCTTTCTAACCTCGGCTGCTACACCACAGGATTTCCCTGGGTCTTAGAGGAAGCCAGGTTTAATGGTAGCTTCCTAAGTTCTGTTATTGTTCCTTTACTTTTGTTTCTTTTTTGCTGATATTAATGTAGAAGGAACCTGTGCTCAATAGATTTTATTCAGCCTGGTACCTTAATTACAGTACAAGGTGTTTGGCAAAGTACAGTGAAAGGGGTACATATTTATTTACCCTGATTCTCTTTATGGGTATAAAAGTTGCTTATGCGTTCGCACTGGTGGGGTCCTGAGGGTCCTGAGTGCCACTCGGTAGGCGACTGGAATTGGGGCTACCTAAGATGGAGGCAACAGAAAGAGAATAACTTTTCACAGTGTTTGGTGTAGCAACAGACAGTATTACACAATGCAGTATCAAGCAGTAATTTCCTTCCTATTGGCGACTGATGAATCCTCCACTAAGCACTCTGTTATCTGATAAGACACTAGCTAAATAGCTGACATTAGGTATTTGCTGCATGAAAATACTTTGTATCTAGCTAGAAATTGAGGTTACATTCACCGACCAGAAAAGTAGGACTGGCAAGCAATTACTTTCAACTGCAGCATTTGCCTGTAAAGGTCAGATAAAACGCTGTTATCAGGTTTTAAACAGTCGCTATTACACAGTCGCATCCAGATCTAACATTTAAACCAATTTCCAAGCATTTGGCTGTAAAGGTCAAATAAAACGCTGTTATCAGGTTTTAAACAGTCGCTATTGCACGGTCGCATCCAGATCTAACATTTAAACCAATTTCCAAGCATTTGGCTGTAAAGGTCATATAAAACGCTGTTATCAGGTTTTAAACAGTCGCTATTGCACGGTCGCATCCAGATCTAACATTTAAACCAATTTCCAAAGTAGCATCAGAGAAAACGCTAATGCACATTTACTTTTGCCACATACTTTGTTACAGAAACGCCAGTTGCATCTACACAGTGCATACAAACATGACTACAAGCAGGGTTTCTTGATTAAATTACTATCGGTATTCAAAACAACAGATAAAGTTGCAGTTATATTTATCTATGAAATGTAGAAGCAGAGCAATATTTTGTAGTTACATACCACGAGGGTCAATGCTGCCCGATCAGAGTACAATTAGTTTTAAAATATGGCGGTTTCGAGGTCCCTTTCTAACCTCGGCTGCTACACCACAGGATTTCCCTGGGTCTTAGAGGAAGCCAGGTTTAATGGTAGCTTCCTAAGTTCTGTTATTGTTCCTTTACTTTTGTTTCTTTTTTGCTGATATTAATGTAGAAGGAACCTGTGCTCAATAGATTTTATTCAGCCTGGTACCTTAATTACAGTACAAGGTGTTTGGCAAAGTACAGTGAAAGGGGTACATATTTATTTACCCTGATTCTCTTTATGGGTATAAAAGTTGCTTATGCGTTCGCACTGGTGGGGTCCTGAGGGTCCTGAGTGCCACTCGGTAGGCGACTGGAATTGGGGCTACCCTGATTCTCTTTATGGGTATAAAAGTTGCTTATGCGTTCGCACTGGTGGGGTCCTGAGGGTCCTGAGTGCCACTCGGTAGGCGACTGGAATTGGGGCTACCCTGATTCTCTTTATGGGTATAAAAGTTGCTTATGCGTTCGCACTGGTGGGGTTCTGAGGGTCCTGAGTGCCACTCGGTAGGCGACTGGAATTGGGGCTACCCTGATTCTCTTTATGAGTATAAAAGTTGCTTATGCGTTCGCACTGGTGGGGTCCTGAGGGTCCTGAGTGCCACTCGGTAGGCGACTGGAATTGGGGCTACCACGAGGGTCAATGCTGCCCGATCGTAGAGTACAATTTTATATATATATCCCAGTGGTAGTAGATTATGCTGCCAGATACCCTGAGAAAATGGTTCTGTCCTCCACTGAGGCAGAAAAGGTGGCAAATGCTTTGTTAGGGATTTTCAGAGGGTAGGTTTCCCAAAAGCAATACTGACTAACAGAGGTGACAATTTCATACCAGACCTGCTGACTTGTTTGTGGAAGCACTGTGGAGTAAAGCACCTAAAGACCACTCACTACCATCCCCAGATTTATGGTTTTGTGGTGAGGTTAAACTCTACACTAAAGACCATGCTACAGACATTTGCAGCCCATATTAAGAGGGAGTGGGACAAATATTTGCCCCATCTGGTGTTTGCTTACAGAGAGGTGCCACAGGAATCCACAGTTTTTTCACCCTTTGAGTTGCTTTATGAGTATAGCATGAGGGGACCTCTAAACTTCATTAATGATGAGTGGGAGGGTGAGTGTGAATCCCACAAGGAGTCTCTTCTGGCACATGTCCTAAACTTCATGACAAGGCTCAGGGAACTCATGGGCTTGGCCCAGGTAAACTAGACAGAAGCCCAACAGCAGAAAAAAATGTGTGGTAGGACAGGAATGCTCAAGATAGAGAGTGTGCTGTGGGGCAGCAAGTTAAGGTTCTCATTCCTGTGAGACACAACAAGCTGCAGGCAGCTTGGGAGGGGACCCTTCAAAGTGGTAAGAAAGGTCACTGATGTTAATTACAAGGTAGAACCGCTAGGCAGGAGGCAGGGGGGCAAATTGTACCATGTTAACAACATGAAACCTTACCATGATAGAGATGCCCTTGTGCTAAGTATTTGCAGTAGAAGGCAGGATGAGTCTGAGGAAGAGCTATGGCTACAGAAAACCAGCCATCAAAATCCCAAATTACTATGGTGGAGCCTAGAGTTGCAGGCATATGATATGACAGTGCAACACTGTAATGGGGTCAGCAATGCAAAGGCAGCCGGGATCTCAAGACTGGGTATGGGGTAGTGTGTTTCTAGATAGGCTAATCTCTCTCAAGCAATGTTTCTCAAGGGTCACTTGAAAAAGTAGCTTGAGTCTTCGGGGGGGGGGGGTGACAAAGGGAGATACTGCCAGCACAGCTATCTGGAATTTTGTAAATAATTATATGTCATGTGTGAATATTAACATGATTCATATAAGATGCTTGTGTTACAACTGTGTTACAATTGTATGCCATGTGTATTTCAAACTAGGTTTCTACAGACGTGTGTTGAAATATATTTAATAAAGTGCTTGTGTTTAAAATGTAACCACAACATGCCCTACTGGAATAGAACAGCACTGCACATGCACTATTTTAACTGTTTAAATGTATATATTTTAATAGTGGAAACTGGAACAGAGACGGTTAGCTTCAGTCCAGCAAAACTTCAGAAAAATAGCTGAAATTAAATTACTTTATGGCAGCTACAGACACAATGCCTGTGCTGAGAAGCTTTCTGTATTGTCTTCAGAGTGAACTAATTACTACAATTGTTTTATGACTTCCAGCATCTGTCAAAGATCAGAGGTCAGTGTATTTTCACAGGTATATGGTAAATACTGCTAGCTTCCTTCAGTGAGGATTTCACCTGGGGTAGAGTCAGATGACAAGAAATTATGTCATTCTGCAAGTTATCCCAGCAGTAATACTTGTTATATTAATTTAAGAAGTATCTTATTGAGACAGGACATTCTGTATTCTGTCTTAGACCTGACAAGAAGACCCATTCACCACACATCTGCCTTGCTCTTAAGTAAGTTAACTAGGGTATAGTAATTCTTTTAGATTCAGTCAGGAATATAGTGAAGCATAGTTTAGATGTTTTTCTTTATTTATTTGAGACGGTTCTACAATCTTGTTTTAAATATTTTCCTGTGATTTTGAACTCTGATGTCACTGTGAATATATACTGAGTATTTTCTTGTTATTTTATTATTTACTATTAAATATATTTAAACCTTTCATTGTGGCTGATCTTTGTTAACATATTTAAGTTTTGAGAGTACTTACATATTTATTTGGTGACACTATATGGGACACTCCTAATAGCCTTGCTCTTGTTCAAACTACCATTTGTATTAATATTAATATTGCACAGTAAGATTGGACACCCTTTGTTAAGGGCCTTAAAGTGGCTGGTAAGAGTTAGCTGGTGGCAGTGATAACTTCCTTATAGTCTGGGCAAAAGGAAGCATAGCTAGTAAATCTGTGCCAGTTTTTCCCAGGGGTGTGTGTGTGTGTGTGTGTGTGTGTGTGTGTGTGTGTGTGTGTGTGTGTGTGTGTGTGTGTGTGTGTGTGTGTGTGTGTGTGTGTGTGTGTGTGTGTGTGTGTGTGTGTGTGTGTGTGTAAATCAAACCTCAAGGAGTGTGTGTGTGTCAGCTACTTGGGCAGGGACACGAAGCACTGGTTAGACAGAGAGGGTTCTGGAGGTCTTGGCTTGGCCACTCAGCTGAGATCTCAACTCTATAGCTGTGCCAGTGGAGAGTCTTACTGGGGATCTGGAGAAGGAGGGAGAAATCAGCCCCGGACTGACTGTGGTCTCTGTGTGCTCTTAAGGGAAATTGCAGTTGGTGTAGAGAGCTTCGTCTGGAAATAATGTGTGTGTACCTGTTATCCTCCCAATGTGCGTCCCCCACTAATGCCAGTGGTGAGGATTGAGGCGCCTTGATCATTGGTTCAGTGGTGGGGCATCACAATTTACTATACTAGGTTTGCATAGCTGGGCTATGGAACTCTATCCCCTTTATAGTAGAAATGAGGGTTCTCTACTTGTATTTCATGACAAATTTAAAACCTATCTAACCACTAATTAGTTGTTCCTCTAGAATTGGTACTCCTAAAAATACCACACTATTCACTATTAATATGGATAATCACTCTACTTTTATTCTCTGTTTCATGTAAGTAAATGCTTTTCATCTGTTTTACAAATTCCACTCTTTCCTTGCTTCCATATTTGCATTTCACTAATTTATTTAATTTTGTCTGTACATAAATGTGTAAATTTGCTTTATGTTTAATATTTGTATGTTCATATTAGTTGCACCATTTCTCATTTTATTGTAACTTATCATTCTACAGACATATTTTTCCCTAAATATAGAGCTATTCTTCCCAGGCCTGTGCTGAAAATTAGATTTTGCACAGTTGGACTATCCTGCTCAACAAAAGTTAATAAATAAATACTTTGCAAAGAAAGGACATCAGTCTATAATTCACTGCCTGAAAATTCATACACTTAATAAACAAAAATTTCCTTGAGCAGTTGTTAAATGAGCTACTAAATGGCACATTCTTGACCTGACTCTTACAAATTTGACTGCCTCTTAGACTACTATTCTGGCATCTCCTTCCAAGTTAAAGCTTCACCATAAATCTGTGACTTTCTCTTCTCAATTCCCAAAAGCTCCTACAATAAATCCCACTGCATTTAAAGATTACATACATGCCAACCTCAACTTACTATGTGATAAAATATCAAGATCTAGTATGAGTTCATATCTCATAGGTTCATAGGTTCATAGGTAGGTAAAAGGCTATTGGCCCTAGGGCATATATAAGCCTAGCCAAATGGTACCCTGGCTTTTGCCACCCAAGAAAATGATTCTCCTGTGCCCCTGTCAAGCAAAGCCACAGAGGTGATCCCCAGGGTGAAATTCCTATCTCCCATCCAATCATCAAGATTTTTCTTGAAGAGTGCTAATGAAGAGCTTTGTTTGATATTTATTAGGTAGTTTGTTCCAGAGCATGGGAAGTCTCTGGGACAGGAATCTATCCCTCCAGCATGTTCTGTTTATGGTGGTGACAATGTTTAGGTCCCTAGAGTGTGTAGCTCAGAAGGATTGGGATTCTATATGTGGAGCATTTCCAACAGCTCTGGCTTTGACATAGCTTTGTATGATAGGCAGAGATATCCTCTGAGTAGGCAATATGTGACAGAGTAAAGCTGGAATTTTTTGAGACAGTCTGCGTAGGGCATCTGTCTGAGGTCAGTAATCCTATTTGTGTGGTATTTCTGTGGCCTTTCCAGTTGTTGTAGATGTCTTGTGAGGTACATACCAAAAGGGGCATTGTACTCTATAATGGGTCTAATGAGTGATGAGTAGAGGGGAACAATGACGTCTTTTTTCCTGAATAAGAAACCTTTTGTGATGAGGTGTGCCATGTAGAAGGATTTCCTGACTACTGTGGTGATGTAATTATCAATGGAGAGTCTACTGTCCACCTGTGTCCCAAGGTCTTTTATCACACTTTCGGTGTTAAGTAGACTACCACCTATGTGGTAGTTCATGGGTGCTGAGTTTTTACCAAAAGGGATGACAATGCACATTTTGGCATTGAGCTTGAGACCATGGCTTTGACACCAGGCATCTGTCTCAGTGAAGCCCTTTTGTAGGATATCCACATTGTTAGGAGTTTTGATTATGGCTGCTAGTTTGCAGTCATCTGTGAACTTTGTTAGCCAAAGACCTTCTGTGTTAAACTGTACTTCAGAGAAGTAGATACCAAACAGGAGAGGACCTAGGACTGTACCCTGTGGTACTCCACATGTCACTGGTCTGAAGTTGGATTTAGAGTCTGCTACTTTCACAGTGTGGGTTCTGTCAGTGAACCAGTTGGCAACCCATCTTGTGACATAGGGATTTATACCTAGTTTAGTGAGTTTATCTATAATTCCAGAGTGGGGGATGGTGTTGAAAACCTTGGTGAGATCTAGATAGGCTGTATGAACCATCTTACCCTCATCTACGGCTTTGGTGCCCACTTCAAAAAAGTCTATCAGGTTTAGGAGACATGATCTGCCTTTTACAAATCTGAACTGGGTAGGGTCCAGAGTTTGGCAATTACCAATGTCATTGTTTATAAGTTCCATAATGATACATTCCATAGCCTTGAAGACCAGGCTCATCAGGCTAATGGGGTGGTAGTTCCCGGGGTCCGTGGTGGCTCCCTCTTTGTGGAGTGGGATAACCGTTGCTGTACACCATTCAGTGGGCACAAAGCCTGAGGTGAGGCTATGATTGAACATGGTACTTAGGTGGGGTGCCAGTTCGTTCTGTAGTTCATGTAGAATGCAGCCTGGGATGTTGTCAGGTCCCATGGATGCTGTGTTCTTGGCTTTGGAGAGTGTGTTTTTACAGGAACTTTGCATTCTTCCAGTATAGAGATGGGCTCTTTAGGGGATGAGAGGGGGGGTAAAGTTAGCACTAAACCTATCTGCCAGGATGTTGGCAATATCAGTTGGTTCTGTATATTTAGTGCCATTGTGCTGTAACTCAAAGCAGATTTGAGTGTTGTCATTGAGATTCTTGACATAGCTATAGAATGCTTTGTGGTTGTCTTTAGAATCAGTGGTGATTTTGTTTTCATAACTAGCTTTGGAGGATTTATGATGCATCTTAGCTTCTTACTGAGGCTAACCATGGAGTTCCTCCAATCATGGGATCTTACTCTTTTTTGCAACAGTTTCTTTTATCTGTTGTAGAGTTTGTTTATAGCAGGGGACCACCAGATTGGCTTCCTTTTTTGGAAGATAGCATCTTGGTTCTGTTAGGGATTGCATGATCCATGCACTCGTGTAAGTGCTTATAAAGTGCTATTGTATAGGATTCAGCAGTTGTACCTCTATTGTCCGTCAGCATGGGTGATGTTAAGTTTGCCACTTCTGTCTTAAGAAGCGTGAAGCTGGCTTTGGAGAAATTTTTTACGGGGGTTTCCCTAATGGGGGGTGCGGGTGGGATGTGGATGTCTAGGGTGATTTGCTTGTGGTTGGAACTGACCAATGAGGAAATGACCTCTGGTGTGGAACACCAGTTACCCATGTTGGTAATGACCAGATCTAGGATATTGCTGCCCCTGGTGGGGGATGTGGATAAGTTGATCCAAGGCATTGGAATTTATGAATTCCAGAAAACGTTGAGCACAAGAGTTGGTACATGAATAGTTTTCCCAGTTAATGTTGGGGTAGTTGAAATTGCCTATTATTAGGGTGTTAGGTTGTACCCTAATATTTTCCAGTGTATCAAGAAATGAGGAGTGGGAATCCTGGGGCATAGTGGGGGATCTGTAGCAAGCTACAATTTTGATTGTGGTCTTGCCAAGAGTTAGTTGCACTTGGATAGTCTCAGATGCATTATGCTGAGCAACTATACTGGAGTTCTGGATATCCTTAATGAATA
Source organism: Protopterus annectens (assembly GCF_019279795.1). Taxonomy (NCBI): domain Eukaryota; kingdom Metazoa; phylum Chordata; order Ceratodontiformes; family Protopteridae; genus Protopterus; species Protopterus annectens. Next base: position 1,722,178,680 of record NC_056741.1, on the reverse strand, counting down.
TGGACAAGCCTCCACCTTTAGTGCTTTGGTCCAGGTTAGGTGGCCAAAGGGTGTGGTATGAATTATAGCCTGGTAATCCAGGGGTGCTCTCTGGAGCCTTGAACCAGGTCTCTGTCACTGCACAGATGTCGATGTTCTCCATTTTAAGGAGTGCCTCAAGTGAGTGCATTTTGAGGTTTAGACTTCTAGCATTGAGTAGCATTATCCTCAGATTTTGCTTGCTTGTACCTGTTATGGTGTTGAATTTGTCATTTGAACCTTACCTAAAAAAGGCACTATAGGGGTGGCAAGAACCTTAGTCAGTATCCAGAATCCCAAGGGCGACAGGTGCAGGCCTTCTCTGGCAAAGCATATTGGTTTGTCGATCATGTCATCCCAGGCAGACAGATACTGGATCCCCTTAGAATGATACCAGAAGCTTAGCCAATTGTTGAAGTCAATCATTTGTCTGTGGTATCATTCTGGGTGATGGCAGGATGCTACTCATGGCTAGGGTAATACCTGCCTGGGCTACAAGATCTGATAGCTCCTCCATGTCTCTTTTCATGTAGTCCAGGGAAGTACATCTCAGGTCATTCCCACCAACATGGACAATGGCAGAGTCATATTTGTCCTTGTTGTGGAGTGACCTGAGTGCATGCATTATGTGGCAGATCCTGGCACCTGACAGGCAGCTGACAGTAACTTTTTCCTTGTTTAGCCTGGTGAGTGGAACATCAGTGTGCCTGACTATAGAGTCACTTATGACTAGAGTGTTGGGTACATTGTTATGCCTTATGGGCTGTGGTTGAGTTGCACACTGAGTTTGTGGGCTATGTGTCATTTGGGTTGTGTTGGGGGGCGGACGTTGCTTGCGTTTCTGCTTTGGAGGTCCCTGTTGCTTAGGTAGATTTTTTTTAGAGCCTCCGTGAATGTAGGTGTGTGTTTTGTGTTTCTATGTGAGTGTTTTGGTGGTGTAGGGTTTGAGGGACTATGTGATGAGTGTGGTGTAGTGCAAGTGTTTACCTTCTCCTCTTGACTGTCTAGTCCAGCCTTGGGGGAAGAGAGCTTTGCTTTCAGTTTGGCTATATAAGTGCATCTCTCACAGGTTGTAGTATTGGGTGGTAGGAGGAGAGGGTTGTCTGTGTACATGAGGCAATTGCTGCATTGCCCCAAGATGCCCAGATTCATCAGGTAGACAGGAGAAAACACCGGGAGCTGACCCTTAGACATGCATAAATAGGTGCTTATTTATTAATTACAAAAAACTGTTTTCCTCTAGACAAGTGAGGAAAGTTGAGAGCTGTAGTAATTTGTAGCTTATTTAGTGCTTACAATGAGTTCTGAACAAGTGCTGAGCTCAAAGAAACAGATTTGAGTGCTGAAACTAGAAAACTGGCTAGTTCTTAGAAACAAAATTAAGCTAGAAGGCTTCCCTCAAACACAGAAAGGCTTGGGGGCTCAGAAGCTTACAAACAGTCCTGGATACAGCAAATCTGTATCTGGACTAGATGACTTACAGGAAAGGCAGGAAACAAGCTTAGATTTTTTTTTTTTTTTGTAAAGTGGAAAGGGGACTTTATAACAGCAGCAAGCAGCACTATGAAATTCTTTGCCCATTTAGAAAAATGCATAGGGCTAGCAGCCCCAACCAAAACCAAATATCATGGAAAATATGAAAAGAAACCACCTTGATGGTCCAATGCCATAAATAAACTATACAAGGAAAGAAAGATACTCCCTAAATTGTGTAAGCCATCTTCTAGAGCATAATATCAAAAGTATTACCAAAAATGCAAACAAACAGAAAAAAAAACACTATCAGGTTAAATAAAGGACCCACTCAACTTAGGATGGCCTCTGAAAACAAAAATAACTATAAACCCATCTTAAATTATCTCAGAAATATAAAAATATTCTACATTGCTCATAACTTTTTCATAATGGGATGTATCTCATTAAACATATCAAGCATTTTAGAAGGCCACCAAAGGTTTCTAACCAAACAAGTTATAGGCCTAAATTCCCTGAGTTACCAAGACAGACTGCAAACTCTCTTTATTCAGTGTCTATAGACTTTTAAGGGGAGTTATTTGACTAATGTACTGCACCATTAGATCCCAATTTGCCGTGGATATCCTGTTTCTCTGCAAGTTCAATATCTCCTCCAATGCAAGAATCTGTGACCTAAATCTTCAGCAACTGATTAAAAATAGTGGAGGGAAAGGTTTATAACCCAGCAACTCCAAAATAGATGGAATAAACTTTCCAGTCATGTTAGGCAGTGTGACTCACTATCTTCCTTTAAACAAAACCTAGATGGCCGGATGTGTATTCACAACTTTACTTCAGGATTGACTGGTCTGGTCTGGACTCCTTTCTATATCAGGTATAGAGAGATCAGCACATCTCGTAAACACAATGGTCAATTTTTTGCAGTTAGAACTAATTCAACAAAAGATACGACCTGAAAATTGACATGCTGAACATTTCTCTTTCTCCATTTTTAATTTAGATTAGTAATTTAAAAAAAAGTTTTTTTGTAACTTATATATTTATATAGAAAGTAGCAGAAATGCATACTGGATCAGTCTTCTGCCTTTATTGCACTATAGCAACTGGGCATTGCAAATTCATGTACAACGTTTTGGAGTTTTTGTAAAATATTGGTCATATAAGAGTCAAAATATGGCAAGCCATGTCATTTCACATTTTAGAATAGTGAAGACCTGTGAACATTCAGTAAATAATGCTCAACTCTCTAGCTGCCATCTGTTCTTCTGCTCTTCCAAAATTGTTAAAACCAGATATATATCAATTCAACTGAAATAAGCCATAATCTCCTCACAGCAAGGGTCTCACTTAAAACATTTTGTTTTATTTTGCTTTTGTTTACTAGGTTTGTCTGACTGGGTTCAGTAAAAAACATTATCAGTGGGGGCCCAGGGAGAAATGCTCCAACATAGTATAAACATTTTTAATTTAGACATTCAGTAATATACATGAACAGACATGAAGTAAAATACATTAAGAATTACAGATTAATTTACAAATTAGAATATATTCATATGAAATAAAGGCACCCACTGTAGTATAAACGATACTTATGCATTAGTAGATCTTGTACATTGAGCTTTTGAAGAGGTGTATTAATGGGTTTGTCAAATAGATGATACATCATTGGCCAGATTCCAAAAGATTTGCTCTTATTGTAAGTCTGTCCTGATTCTGAAAGATCTACTCTCAGTGTAAAGTCTATCTATAAACAGGCTTATTACGGGACCAGATTCCAAAACACCTGCTCTCACCCTGCTTTCAGTGTAAGTGATCACTTACACTGAGGGCAAATCTTGTAAAACTGGGGCACATGTGATTACTGCTTAAAAATTCTAAGTGATGCAGGTGAGAGAAGGAACTAGGTAGGGCAGAAAATGTTAATATTGTAGTTAAGAGGTGGAGTATATTGACTGAGGTCCAAAATGAGTCTGTATTATTTGTGTATCTCTTTTGACTTATTGAGTACTAAACTTTCTTATTTTTAGTAATAAGTTGTTATATTAGGTTTCTGAGCTGTCTGAATGGTGGTAAAGTAGGTGTGGTTTGATTTTGTCCATGTTGTATCTCTTTGTTTCCTGATGTGTTTAGTTGCTAAGGATAATTGTGGAACAGGGTTGGCTTTGACTCTTTTTATTCTAAGGGGGCTAGTACATTTAAAACACGTAGGAATATTATCATCTATAAGGAGAGCCTTTAGTGACTCCCATTTAAAGAGATGTAGTGTATTAATACAAAAGCTCTACATGAAAAGTAGCTTGCATTCTTACCAGGCTGTAATGATGTGTTTTGGGGCTATTGCTTTGGTTCATTAGTGTGTAGATTGGTAATTGATCACTTAGGTTGTCTGACAGAAAGCCATAGGGTAATATTTTATCTGGAGAAGATATTAGGATCCAGTCAAGTATTTGTATTATATATATATATATATATATATCTATATATATATATATATATATATATATATATATATATATATATATATATATATATATATATATATATATATATATATATATATATATATATATATAGTCTGGTTCGATTCTCACCTAGAGTGTCTTCTGCGTGGAGTCATGCGTGAATGGGTGTACCTTCGTTGAAGGTTGTGCGTCAGGGCTGGTAACTCGGCACGTAAAAATCAACTACCAATTATTAGTGGACCGGAGTTCCGCTGTGGCGACCCCTAACCAGGAAAAGCCGAATAACACAACAACAACATATATATATATATACATATACATATATATATATTTGACACCATTGTACAACAAACTACTGTAAAGTCATGTTCATTCTGGAATCGATAAAATAAATAAATCTATTGTGTTACATTTTAACTCTCCAAATCCAAAAAGTTGGTATTGTCTGAGTGCAGCTAGCTTGCTAACATCCAGGTTCTGAATATGAGTTTTTGGGAGAGGGGGTGGCAAAGATCTTTTTTTTTTTTTTCTTGTACATAGACAAATACAATCTGGTTACTATTGAATGGTAAACAACAGGAATGCAGAATTTACAAGATAACAAAGACATTGATATGTTTGTCTATTGCCCCAGATTCTGCAGAACATCCCTGACTTTGCATCATTGTTTTGCTCGATCCCTTTCAAAATCTGTTTTCCCCTCTGGTTAATCACTGAGGATTACAGTCAATAATGACAGACACTGTTGAATCATGCTTGTTTTTAAAGTGTACAACTGCGGTGATGGTGCTGCGGTAGCGTTGTCGTCTCACAGTAAGATTTTGTCCTGTTCGATTCTCAGCTAAAGCGTCTTCTGTGTGGAGACATGTGTGAATGGGTGTACCTTTGTTGAAGGTTGGGCATCAGGGCTGGCAACTCAGTACGTAAAAATCTACTGACAATCATTAGAGGACCGGAGTTCCGCTGTGGCGACCCCTAACTGGGAAAAGCCGAAAGTTACAACAACAACAACAACAACATTGATCTAAAGTCTGTGCTGTGTTAACTTTCTATGTGATTTAGAGTAATATTTATACATTCCCGTGATACTGGGCATTCTCTCCCATTACATTTTGGCTTTGTTCCTATTTCTTGAAAAAAGGAACTCTGGACTATGCATATCAAGGGCTATAGAGCCCCATCCCATCAGATGCACAACAGATAAATAAATTATGCACTGCATTTCCAGAGTGTGTAAATCATCGTCATCATCATCAATAACCAATTTTTCCATTTTCTACATGGGGTTAATGAATCGTGAACTGCCACCTCATTTCTCATTTGACAGCCACACTCCTACTTTCCTTGACAGTCATACCTGACATGCACAGGGCTTCTCGTGCACAATACATTTATCTGTTGCTTGGACATCCTTGCCTCTTTTTGTTTTACTCCTGTTTCTCCTAAATTATCTTTACCTATTCTTCTTGTGCTTTCCTGCACATGTGCAAACCACTGTAATCTTTTCTCCTTGATCTCAGGCTTCGGGTGTACATTGGCTTCTGCTCTGATTTCCTCATGTCTTTCATCTGTTCACAATGTGCATCCTAAGATCCATTTTAGATGCTTCATTTTCATAACCTCAAGCTACAATTAGTCTGTGAAACAGAATTTTGAGCATCAGTTACTCCTAGCATACCTGACACTGACAGTTTTTTATTCTTCTGAAGAAACTCTGTCCTGTAATAACAGCATAGTGCTGCCAGCTTATTATCTGGGACTGATTGCTATAATAATTTGAAGAGTCTTGGCTGGTATGTAGTAATCTCATACTGTGATGACCCACCACTGCCATCAGTAATCAGGAGCCTCAGTCCTCACCACTGGCAACAGTGGGGGACATTCACTGTGAGGATAACAGATACACACACAGTATTTCCAGATGCAGCTCTCTGCATCAAGTGCGATTTCCCTTAAGAGCACACAGAAATCACAGTCAGTCCAGTGCTGGTTCCCCTTTCTGCAGATCCCCAACAAGACTCTCCACTGGCACAGCTATAGAATTGAGATCTTCACTGAGTGACCAAGCCAAGAACTCCAGCACCCTCTCAGTCCAACCAGTCCTTTGTGTCCTTACCCAAGTAGCTGACACACACACGCTCTTTCAGGTTTGATTTACACAGACACACACACACACACACACACACACACACACACACACACACACACATGCACACACACACACAGGAAAGGCTGGCATGAGCTATGCCCCCTTTTTCCCAGACTATAAGGTAGTTAACACTGCCACAGGTCACTCCTTATCAGCTACATTAGAGCCCTTAACAAAGGGTGTCCAACTTTACTGTGTAATATTAATACTAATACAAATGGTAGTTTGACCAAGAACAAGGCTATTAGTACTGGCCTTATGAAGATATGTGAAGGCTGCCAGCTTAGCTAGATAGAACTTTCTAGATAATTCTATGTATTTGTAAATATTAATAAAAGCCATAGACCTGTTCTCTTAAATGAGAGAAGACTGCATTGGATGTTGAACTGCAAAAATGTAACAAGAGTGCACTCTGTTGTAAGAAAGCTGATAAGTCAAGCATTTTATGACTGTTTGATATCAGGGCTCGGAGCCGTGGCGTCTGAACCAGCAAATTTTATTGCTTTGAGACCAGAGTTAATTGCTAGATTTTACATATATAATTTTTTTAATTGCTGTGGTTTCCTGACCAGGCACAAGCTTACTAAGAAATGTAAATGTAGAGTTTCTGTTAGCCTGGGAAACCAGAGAATTGTTAAGAATGATGTAATCTAAAATGAGTCAGCAGGATGTATTATCAATTTCTTAGAGACAGAGAGAGAGCATTTTGGATTTTGTCTAAAGCTGACAATAACTCACCAGTACTCTGCTTTGCTCTATATGTAAGTTTATTTAGAACTGTGATTGTTCTTTCGATATAGCTAGAAAATAGTAAGTTTAGTTTAGCTGTTTCCCGTATTGATGTCAGAACTATACTACTGTATTATTTTAAGTATTTTCCTGTGATCTCTGAACTCTTGACTAGCACTGTGTAGTAAGAAGTATTGCCTTGTGTTTTTATTATTTATTATTAAATATTTTTAAACCTTTCAACTGTGGCTGTTTTGTGTAGAGAAAATGTAAGCTCTAGAGTACAATGCATGTATATAGTGATACTGTCCAAGTCTCTCAAATAGCTTTAGCCCTGGGTCACACTTACTAATTGGATAATAATATTGCACTTTAATGATTGGACACCCTTTGGTAAGGAACTTTTTAGTAGCTGATATTAGTGGTTGGTGGCAGCTGGTACTACCTTATAGCCTGGCAGAATGGGGGCATAATTGGAGAACCTGTGCCAGCCTTCCCCAGGAGTTTCTGTATGTTTGTATCTAAATCAAATCTTAAAGTGTGTGTATGTGTCAGCTACTTGGGCAGGGACATGAAGCACTGGTTGGACAGAGAGGGTGCTGGAGGTTTTACCTTGACCACTAGGCTGAGACCTGGACACTATAGCTGTGCCAGTGGGGAGTCTTATTGGGGATCTGGGGAGAAAGGGAGAAACCAGCCCCAGACTGACTTTGATCTCTGTGTGCTCTTAAGGGAAATTGTACATTACTGTGTGTGTACTTCTTATCCTTCCCAATGTGGATGCCTTTACTGGTGTTAGTGGTGAGGACTGAGGCTCCTTGATTACTGGACCAGTGCAAGGGCATCACAGGCCCACACAGTGTTTGTTACCAAATAAATATGCAAGCACTGTCAAAATGTAAATATCTCTGCACAGATCAGCCACAATGAAATGTTTAAATATATTTAATAATAAGTAATAAAAGAGCAAGACAATACTAAGTATATATTCACAGTGACATCAGAATTCAGAATCACAGGAAAATTTTCAAACAGCATTGCAAGACAGGCTCATACAAATAAAGAAAAAACAAATCTAAACTACGCTTTGCTCTATTCCTGACTATATCTAAGAGAATTACTATACCCTAATAACTTACTTAGAGCAAGGCAGATGTGATGAATGGTTCTTGTTGTTGTCAGGTCCAAGACAGAATGCAGAATGCTCTGTCTCCCTAAGAGAATTTTCAACATAATATCTAAAATATTACTGCTGGGATAGCTTCCAGAATTACATCACTTCTGGTGATCTGACTTCTAGTTCTCATGCAAACCCCCATTGCTGGCAGCTGGTAGTATTTACCATCTACCTGTAAAAATACCCAGACAAGAGCTTTTGCTCAGATATTTGGCAGGTGCTGGAAGTCATAAAACAATTGCATTCATTCATGCTTCCAAAGTAGCAATTAGTTCACCCCAAAGACAATACAGAAAGCCTCCTAGTACAGACTTTGTATCTCTAGCTGCATTGAAACCTATCAGATAGCCTCTTTATGTCCTAGCCTATAAAGTGATTTAATTTTAAATATTTTTCTAAAGTTTGCTGGACTGAGGTTAACCCTCCAGTTTCCTCTGTTAACATATACATTTAAACAGTTACACTAGTGCATGTATATTTCTGTTTTCTTCCAGTAGGACACACTGTGGATACATTTTAAGCACGAGCACTTTACAAATACCTGTTCAACATAAACATCTGTACAGAGCAGTTTGATATACACATGACATACAATTCTAATACATTTGTTACACAAGCATCTTGTATAGATTAGTTTGATATTTACAAATGACATATAATTATTTACAAAATTCCAGCTAGCTGTGCTGGCAATACCTCCTTTTGTCACAGATACTATAACATACTCCATATTATGAACTTCCCACCACTTATAGACCTGATTGCCTGATATGTATACACAGGAAACTGTATATTAGTAATCATCTAACAGCTGCAGGGAGGTGGCCACGGTGGTGCAGTGGTTAGCATTGCCACCTCACAGCAAGAGGTTCTCCAGTTCGATCCTCAGCTGGGGTGCCTTCTGTGCGGAGTCTGCATGTCCTCCCTGTGGTCGTGTGGGTTTCCTCCAGTTGCTCTGGTTTCCTCCCACATCCCAAAGACATGCTGTATGTGGACTTGACACTCTAAATTGGCCCCAGGCATGAGTGCGTGTGTGTGTGTGAGTGTGTGTGTGTGTGTGTGTGTGTGTGCGCGTGTGTGTGCCTTCTGTGGGAGACTGGGCGCTGGGCTGGCAACTTCACACCGTAAAACTCCACTGCCAATCATGACTGGACAAGTGATCCGCTGTGGTGACCCCTAAATGGGAAAAGCCAAAAGAAGAAGAAAGTCTAACAGCTGATGCAGGCATTAATGCTGTGGGTTGTAGTTCCTGTGGTACAGGGTTTGATTCCCTCAGCCCTCATTGGCCATTGCTCCCATATCACCCCTGGAAAGGGTCATTGTGTCCAGTAACCCTATCTAGCTAACAAATAGGTCTTATTATTATTATTATTATTATTATATTCTACAGATGATATTCTCAGTGTCCACTGATCATTTAACACAGAGGCTGACAGGCTTCTTTCTAAACATTTGAAACACTCTGACTTCTAATATATATAGCTAGCTGTGAGAAGTGATAATGTTTTTTGACAATTAAATCATTACTGGAAAACTGCAGATGAGGCATTACCTGATACTTGCAGAGAGGCATGAACCCCTGCTCTTTGCAACTTCCCCTGCTGTTATGTCTACCACTGAATTCTCTGTATCTGTCCCATTATACCTTTCAGTTAACAAACCTATTAATGTTTTTGAAGCACAAGTGCTCATTCCTGTATCTGCTCCTTTTTTCCATCTTAAATTTCCTTAATCTGAAAGCTATTACGCATAATATACTTTCAGAAAATATACCTCACAACTATTATATCCTGAAGAAAATCTCTTACCTGGAAGTCATTCTGCCATTAGAGACTTAACCCTACATGCTATAAGTCTGTGATGCAGGTAATTAACTAATGTACACCATTTTCATTATTTTCTGATTATGAATTTTTAATTAATTCAAGAGCTTTTCTACCTAAAGGGACAATCCTGACCACAAAAAATAAATATTTTTACAAGTAAGCTAAAAAAGTCATCATCAGTAATCACAAGCACGTGTTGATCCACTTAGAGTACACCCATTAGTACAGACCCTTTACAGAGCACCCAGTTATACCACATGCCTCAATTTTCTCTCCCCACTGTGAAAACAGGATTTAACCTAGCATTACGGATGGTCAGTTTCCCACCATTTCTCTGACCAGCCTGATTGGCAGTGTAGCAACTATCTCATATACACTGACAACCTTCTACTCCTAAAGCACCCAAGTAAAGCTTGTGAGAGATGCATCTACACTTAGAATCTGGAATAATCTTGTCCCTCATGCACAGAACAGTAACAATGGACAGGTTGTCATTTCACATACTACACCTCCTATGCAAATCATGCACTCAACACATAAACCATCATATGCAGAGGTACTTATAAGAAACCTTCCTAAACACCAGAAACCTTCCACACACAAACATTCTACACCTAATACAGCACCTCCATCACTCAATACACATAAAAACACAAGCACCAGTGTCTCATTAAATAACACCCTAAGGCAAAGCACATCAAACCAAATTTTTAGTCATAGGTGACTCCATTGTGAGACACACAGATGTACCACTCACAAGGCTGGACAAGGAGAAGATTGCGGTCAGGTGTCTATCGGGTACCAGGATCCATCAGATCACACATGCACTCAAGTCTGTGAACAACAAGTACCATTATGACTCCATCATAGTTCATGTTGATGTCAATGACTTGAGATGTACCTTACTGGACTATATGATAAAAGATGTGATTGAGCTCTATGAATATGTGTCCCAGACAGGTATGTCCCTAGCCATGAGCAGCATTCTACCCTCACCTAGGATGGTGCCACAATATAAAAAAATTATTTACTTCAACAACTGGCATAGTTTCTGGTGTCATTCTAAGGTGATTCATTTCCTATCAGCTTGGGATGACATGGTTGATAGGCCATGCTGCTTTGCCAGAGATAGTCTTCACCTGTCAGCTCTAGGCATTCGGTTAATGGTTAAGACACTTGCCTCCCCCATAGTGCCTTTTTCAGCCAAGGTCTCAAGAACAAAATTCTCAATGTATAAATATCACTTACAAATAAATCAAAGGTTATGCTGCTAAATACTAGGAATTTAAATCAGAAACTGCACACTCTGGAAGCACTCCTCTCCCTGGAGGTTGTTGATGTCTGTGCAGTCACAGAAACTTGGTTCAGGGCCACAAAGACTACCTTGGCCTTGCAAGGCTAAAATGCTTTCCGACCACAAAATGAACATGTGAGAACAAAAGGAGGAGGAACATCTATCTTAATCAAAGATAAATACACCTCTACACTGATTAGACAGGAAAACTCCATGGAGTTTCTCCAAGTTCAACTAACTGTGGTTAAGACCCTCCTTCAAGTCATCATTAGCTATAGGCCCCCTTCAATGAACCAAGATATGCACACAGCTTATTTGGACCTACTTGAGTTAATCTAATTACAACCAAACACTCTAGTTATGGGTGATTTTAACTATTCCTCCATGGACTGGAAAAAACTTAAACGGGTACCAACATGCTTGCACAAAGGTTCCACGACTTTGTTAACAATAATGCCCTGGAAGAAATAGTATGCAACCCCACAAGGGACTCAAATATTCATAACCTGGTCCTCACCAACATGGGTGACCATTGCACCACCACAAATAGGACCCTTACTGGATAAACCTGATCACAAATCAGTCAGATTTGAAGAAGCTGTCATGAAAGAAGATACTGCCAGCCCAACTGTCTGGAATTTTGTACATAATTATATGTCATTTGTGAATATTAATACAATTTATATAGAAGTGTAGCAAAAGGAGATACTGCCAGCCCAGCTATCTGGAATTTTGTAAATAATTATATGTCATTTGTGAATATTAACATGATTTATATAGAAGTGTAACAAACTCAGTGTTAAAAAATGCATTATCATCCCCTTTGGTAAAAATTATATTTCTGCAGACCATCATATAAATAATGTGTCTATATGATGCTATCGAATGAACTAAATAGCGAATGCTATTTAGTCAATCCAATACTGTCGAAATGGCAAAATAGCGAAGTCACGGAACATCAAATTTTTTCCCAGGGAAAAAATTTGGTGGGCCGTCTTTGGGACTTTGCCATTTCCTGCACGGTGGTGCGATCTCGGAGTTGGTATATTTAAGTAGGGGGGGGTGTTTACGCTTTTTTTTTTTTTACAGAGCAGCAATTTTTTTCCCTGGGAAAAAAATTAGCTGTTCCGTTTGTTCGATATCTTGTTGTTTTGATATTATCGGTATGATGAAATAGCATTCGCTATTTATATCGTATGATAGTATGATATAGACACTAAATAATAACACCCTAAGTAACAACTCAGTAGTAAAAGACTTGGGAATGCAAGTTGACGGTAGCCTAAACTTTTACCACCATGTGTCCACTGTGGGAAGGAAGGCATTCTACATCATGCACCTCATTAGCAAAGGCATTGCCTCAAGAGTAAAAAAGGCCATAACACCCCTATACTTGACCCTCATCAGACCAAGAATTGAGTACAATGCTCAGTTCGGTATGTACCTTACCAGGCACCTGCAGCAACTTGAGAGACCTCAGATATTTCTAACCAAGAAAATTCAGGGTCTCCAGCCCATGTCATACAGTGACAGACTGAATTCACTGGCACTCTACTCAATACTTAGAGGAGACTAGTGCCTAGCCTACAGAACAATCTTGGATACAAACCTAATGGAAATGCTACACATCCGCAAGTCAAATGGGACAAAGGTTACCCGCTTCAGGGACCTCAACCTGCCCTGCAACATAAATAGGACCTGCTGGAGAGACAGATATGTCCCTCAGAGGTTGCCAATTCTCTGGAATAGGCTACCAATTCACATCAAACAAAGCCTCTCTCTTTAAGCGTAGCCTGGATGACAGGATGGGAAGCCATAAATTCATGCCAGGGATTATACCTATGACTTTCCTAGATATGGGCAGTCATTGCTAACTAAGATATCAAGTTTAGACAAGATCCTTTATATTAGGTTTCTCTGGTATTATATTGGGTACACACAGCTAGGCTTAAAAGACCTTTGAGTCAATAGCCCAGTAACCACCTATGAACCTATGTTGGTGTTTGGCATAATGGTTAAGGTGTTTACCTCACATATACAAGGTGCAGAGTCTAATTTTAACTGTTGAAAAAGAAAATGGCCCACAAAGCCAGCTAACATTGTACTTGCCTAGGAATCTGTAATAACACAATAATATCTTATGAAGTTGAAAGCACAGTCTAAGGGTATCAGTTTTAGTCATATTTTGTAGTGAGTATGTTTCATGACTTAAAAGGAGATTGCCAAAGTCCTTTAATTCCTGCTGGAAACCCATTTTTGCTGTAAGAATTTAATTTTGGGTTTAGATAAGTTGCACAAATTCTATGTCCCTATTTTTGTGTATAAAATGAGAATCTGCTTCACTTCTATTTGGGTGTAGTCTGCTAAATTTACCACTGTTCTTTTATTTTTTACCCTTGGCCTGTAGGCATGTGTGTGTGTGTGTGTGTGTGTGTGTGTGTGTGTGTGTGTGTGTGTGTGTGTGTGTGTGTGTGTGTGTGTGTGTGTGTGTCTTTTTAGCTATATGTTTCACAGCAAACATCAGGTCAGTTGTGCCACACTCTGTTCTAAATACAAACTGTTCATCTCCATCTTAATTTTATTATTCTACACCTTTGTTTATTAATCCCCATTTCCAGAACCTTCATGCAGTATGACAGGAGTTTGATACCGCTGTGGTGCCCAGAGTTTTGAATATGTCTCCTTTGCTCTTATTCAGTGGTGCTTAGTATGCTTATTCTCCAGTCTCCATCTGGGATATGCCTTTCTCTCCATACTGCTATGAGTACTCTCAAGGGCCATTTCTTCCCTATCTCACCCAACATCTTTATCATATCTTTTGTCACCTCATCTGAGTTTGCTGCTTTCCATGACTTTGTTTCCCTTATTCCAGTTCTTACTTCCTCTAGGGTGGTCTCCTCTTCCTCTTTCAATATAGGTTATGTCTAGGGCAGTAGAGCTTTTTGGGGTTTTCTTAATTTAGATGCTGCTGGAAGTGGTGGTGCAGCAGTTAATGTTGCTGCCTCACAGCAAGAGGTTCTCCAGTTCGATCCTCGGCTGGGGTGCCTTCTGTGTGGAGTCTGCATGTCCTCCCTGTGGTCACATGGGTTTCTTCCGGGTGCTCCAGTTTCTTCCCACATCCCAAAGACATGCTGTAGGTGGATTGGACACTCAAATTGGCCCTAGGTGTGAGTGTGTGCATGTGTATGCCTTCTGTGGAAGGTTGGGTGCCGGGCTGGCAACTCGACACTGTAAAATTCCACTGTCAATCATGAGCAGACAGGTGATCCGATGTGGCGACCCCTAACTGGGAAAAGCCAGAAGAAGCTGCTGGAAGTACCCCTAGCTATATACATTATTTTGTGACACTGCTTACCTCCACATACATATGTATGTGTAATTTTATATGTGTGTGTGTGTGTGTGTGTGTGTGTGTGTGTGTGTGTGTGTGTGTGTGTGTGTGTGTGTGTGTGTGTGTGTGTGTATGTGTGTGTGTCTCTCTCTCTCTCTCTCTATATATATATATATATATATATATATATATATATATATATATATATATTTATAAATAAAGAATACTCAAAGTTGCAAAATAGAAGAGAAATTTGATAGTATACAAGGAAAGCTTACCTGTAAGCCTGTTTGTCCACAAGCTGATCAGGGGTGCAGTGTGAAGTTCTCTCCTCTTTATGTGAGCAAAGCTTGCACTAGTCACAATTTTTTAACAGTGTCTCATAGGATCCTGCCACCCTCCCTTAATTCATGTTTTTACCCAAAGGTAGCTGGCCACTTTGTGGTTTTTCACCCTTTCTCTCTCCCGGTTGTATTTTAGTGACCTCTTTGCTGTGGGCAGCTTGGTTTCAGGATTAAGCCTTGGCTGCAAGGCAAACCCTAAGAGTCTTATAGTCTTAACAAATAAATCCAAGGCAGCTTGGGTTATACACCTGGACAGTAGACTTAAACTGGAACTGGCTTAGTTATGCCAAATGACAAAAAGATACAGTTACAAAATGTGTTATGATGTGGTAAGAGGTTATTTTGTTGTGGCATCAGTAAATATTGTCTGTCTTATTCAATAAATGGTCACAATGTCATATCGGTGTCTTCATTGACTCAGCTTAATGGATAATGTCTGTTTAAGCCATCTACAGATTCCCTTCTAGCAATAAGCAGATTAATGTCAAGTAGGGCTTGTAGCTATGTTTCCCGACTTTGTATCAGTAGCATGTTTATATGATAAAGCATTTAAACCTCCAGGTTTTAGTTAGTTCCAGGTAGCTTAAAGTTAATTCTCTCACCATTCTTTGCTTGGTTGCCAACTTGTTTCTTCTGATAAACATGAATGTGACATATTTTATACTGTTTTTGTATATAATTATTCCCCCCTTGAGGCATTTGGATGTTACAGGGACTTCAATATTATTTTTTATAGATATTTCTTTTCTAACATTATGAAAGGATACATTGCCTTATATTTCTGTTTTAATTCATTTTAGTTGTCATTTTTAAACAGCTGTTACACTTATTAGATATTCAATCTATATGCAAATGTTGAAGTGACTGTCAGTTTGTTTTTCTAATGGAAAGTTATTGGTTTTCAAAGATATAGCTCAACTGATTCTGTCTGCATGTTCTGCTGCAAAATATTTGTGTTCACAATCAATGCAGAGCAGGATAACTTTTGCAAATCACATACATACAGAATGTTTTCAGTATTAAATGAATTACTGTTAAAAGAGCTTTTAAATTTTATTTTCAAGTGTGCTTGTACATTATGTTGGCAGCTGTTGATTTATTTTGTCATGTTTAATCTAAACATAGTTTTGAGAAGACTATATATGTGAAACAAATGAGAGAATACTTGACAAAATCATTAAATGTTTTTATATCACATACATTTAGAATTTATAACATTATTGTACAAAACGGTGTGCAGATTAGCCATATTATTGAGCAGCAGGAAAGGTAAAAAGTTTCTGTTTGAAAACAGTTTTGATCATTAGCTTCTTCATTGAAGCTTTCCAGAAATTTAGGATTTGGATTTTTTATTTGCTATGATTCATCTGAACAGCATTCCAAAGATCTTAATTTAAATGAAGAACAACATTGCAAACATAAAATGTGTATTGTAATTTATAAACCACAGTTTTTGTATCCTCTGTACAAACGTTCTGTACTATTTTCATCAGAAAGAAGACAATTTTTTTATGATTTTTCATGATGAATTTTCTGTTTTTTACCAGTTACCAAAATGTTTATTAAATGATTCAAATCAGCAAAGAAAAAAAAGATTATAAATCTGTAAAATGTGGGGCATAACATTGTTTTCTTTATTCATTTAGCAATGAAAACAACTTTGAATATACATTTCTCTTGGTAAAATTGGATCCAGGTGCAGCAGTGTCTATACCACTTGCAAAAAGTAAACAGTAATAAATGCCATGTATCTAATGATGTTAGGAACTTTGCCGCTGAGTGTGTCATACAGTGTAAAATTAACTTTCACTGCATATGCAGTAGATGCATTCATTGTTAATAGAGTTCATCAGTTTGGATTAATGCAGCATTTGAGTTCCAGTTTGAAAATCCATTCTTGTTTGTATTATCAAAGTCTGCTGAATTCTGTAATGTCCTTTCTTGCAAAGAAATAAACTTCAATAGATGTTCACAATGAAGTGAAGTTTTCTCAAAATGTATCAGTTTTAATTGAATTATTTTGGCTCACATCTACATGAAATTGTTGTGCAGATACTATCTGTGGGATTCATGAACAATCGTGTTGGCTTTGTGCAAAGCCTACATGATGTTTACGTTAGTATGATGAGCAGCAGCACTAAATGCATATGCATATGGCTCATCACACTTACATGGATACAAGCAGATGTTCATGGCTAGCAACAGTGCTGGTGACCAGGAAAACGTATTGAGCAGCACAAGCACACACATAGTAAACAAGTAAGTTTGCCTATTGACAAGCCTGTTAAGGGTGCTCACGGGGGCAGCATGAAGAGCTACATAAGGCAAATAATGCAAGCTGTACACAGGCAGGGAAAGTGTACTGAGTGTACTGTGAACATAAATGAAAAATATGAATACAGTAATAAGTAATTGGGGATGTGAAAGGGCAAGGGAAACTACAATGCAGACAGACAAAATGTACTGAGGACAATGTGCATAGACATCAAAGAGATTTATACAGAAATATGTAAGGGGAGTGTAAATGCTCAAATTCTAGTATGATAATTGGTGTTAAGGTGCTTATGTCACAAAAAAATTGCAATAATAAAATTTTGCAGAACATATGTCATAATAATTAATGGTGGTCACACTTGAGCAAATAAAGGTAAATAAAAGCAGATGTGATATCTTAGGATGTGACAGTTACACAAATTAACATTGTATATGAGGGGAATTACATGATCTATGAATGTCATTAACATGCTGAGTTGAGACAATAGTTCTTAAGGACAGTACATATACACTGGGATATTTGCACATGTTGCATTTCATCAATATAACATGTTGGAAAAATAGAAATGGCTCAGAAGCCAAAATTAAACCCATCACATCAATGTTAACACTGACCTGTGTATTAAATGTGTACGCCACAGAAGCAGGTCTAACACGTGCATGAGTAGGATCACCCTTGAAGGGAGTAATGCATTTCAATTCTCTATGCAGCCCATATGCAGGTGTGTGTGTGTGTGTGTGTGTGTGTGTGTGTGTGTGTGTGTGTGTGTGTGTGTGTGTGTGTGGTATTACAAATGTGAGAGCAGAATATGATATATGTAATACAATTGTGTAAGGCACACCTGTCTGACACAGTTATTGTGCCGAAACATGAGAACAGATGCAAACACCACACTATGATGCAATGCATTCCACAGACCTCTGTATTGTTGACATCTGCCACAGGAGGTAGCAATGGGTATTGTCACAAACAACAGAAATTAATGAGTGATTTAAAAAAGGATCCCTGATAATGAATGTCATATCAGCATGTCATACTGATGACAATTTAATGAGCATGTCCATGTGCATACAGTTGAGATCCGTTAATGTTCCAAAGTCAAGGAAGGTTTCTCTCTATGTCAATACACATACCAGCCAAGAACTGGAGCACACCCATGTACACCACAGTACTCAATGCGTGTGCCAAAGTAGCAGTCTCAACATGATATTGGCCAAACAAATGTCTACTGCCATGAAATCCAAAGCTACATTCACATGTGTTCATTCAACATATCAAGGGATAAGACTGATGTGATGTTATGGTTGCTGTGTGATGTCAGTATGCTCACACAAAGTGAAACACCATGCTAGAAGTGAACATCAAGCTGTACAACTCCTCCAAATAACATTATGGCTATTAATCACATTTGCCACAGTGAAACTGTTATCACACCTGTTGAACTCCACCTATATGAAGTCATTCAATCAGCTGTACTGTACTTGTTAATTTTTACCTGCTAAAATTGATAGGGGAGATTTCTGCCACTCTGTACTTACAAGGTATAATGGGGGGGTGTCTTTTATGCAGGACAGTTAAGAAATTAGGGACACAAATGTTTACAGTCACTCATTGCTGGTTTGGAACACTTACCAAAGTGTTGAGAAAATCAGCACCATAGTGGGATCAATGAAAGTACCATGGTATAAGTGCATCACCAATTGTCATACGTGTGGTCACATGAAAGCATTACATCATGTGTATGTATCAAGGAATATGTGTTCCTGTAATTACATAGACTGAATCTTGCTGTATGTCAACTTACATTGCCTAATGCTAGGGATACCCAAACACACCTATAGCCCCCTGCTGTTGTCACTGTGATGGTAGAGCAGCAATTATGTACATTGTGGATATAATCCTGTATAGGAGCACATGCCTTTCTTAGGCAACAACATATACTACATTGTCTGGTGTCCTCAGTCCTGAGAAGATATCTCACTACAAATGTGATGGAATAACAGTGTATTGAAATGACAACATCTGTCTACAATGCAGCTTTTCCAAAGGAAATGCAGAGTCAACATTTGTAACAGGAAATGGCATCTACATATGAGCATAGCACATGTGGGTGACAACACTGTTAACAACATATACACTGACTGTAAGTAGTGATGTTGGGATTTGAACTATATACCTAACAGCACTAGATATTGAAGGTTTGCTGAAACAGAAGCACAACTACAGACTTATTTCACAATTGTAACACTCCACATTTCAATGTATGACATCACCACTGTGTATTACCATAATATATGATCGAACAGCACAAGCAGACTTTATAGATATACCTCTTATATGAATTTGTAGCCTGTCCTGAACAGTACAAGGAAGAAACACACAGATGACAGTCTTTTCCGTATTTGAACTCCCTATGTGTGTACTGAAACAATGTAAGCACAAGTGTGTTATATGCACATGCCACAGGGGACGTCACACTGCATATGAGCCACACTCCATCTTGGAAAGGATAACATCAGCTGTGTCATGCAAAAGGAGATATGTGTGCAAAATTGACTTCTACAGCTATGTGTGATTCTAAATGTTGTCAGTACTAAGAGGTGTAATACACTCCTGCATCCATTTTTATTCACTGACACAGTCTACGTGCAAGTGTATTACAGGCACATGCCAAAGGAGAGGTCTAACTTTGTGGGTGTGAGAGTGCATTATTGAAATGATGACCTCATCACTGTGTTGCAAACATCACAGTGACAGTGCCCTTTACCCCACTGTAGTGTGATCTTGGAGTTGGTATATTTAGTTAGGGGGTGTGTGGGGGTCATATCCCACCACATCAGGGGGTGTGGGGGGTGAATCCCCCCCAGTTTGTAGTGATTTAGATGGTGTGTTGTGTTTGGCTGGTCTGCCGATTTTTTTTCCCTAGGAAAACAAATCACTGACCTGGCCGTTCGCATTAGTGGGTTTTTGCTGTTTATAGGTCACTGTTGCCATATTCATTGTAAACAGCTTTCACTAACGTAATATAGAACCGTTTATCCTGAGTAGGAGTCAGATGAGTACAGCTTTAAATTAATCCTGCAGTGATACTACGGACCCACCATGAAACACAAGTTCATTGTTCTGAGATTAGAGAACCCTACCTGTGCAGTTATACAATATAGAGAACACTGTATTTAATGAAAGCACCACCACAAAAGGCTGACTTCTATAGTGTGTGAGTGCACTTTATAGAAGATGACATCAGCATTGCGTTGCAGAGACAATGATGATGGGAGGAGGGTCTGACATTGATGTGGACTCACTATGGAGTTACAAAAGTGTCTCAAGGCTACTACTGAGATCAGCAGTCATTGAGGTCATATTTACATCACTGTATATACACACTAGTTGACTGTTGTGAGGTTAGAACCACCTCCCTATGTACTTGCACAGTCTAGAAAGAACAGAATTTAATGCGAGGACCACTGCAAAAGTCTGACTTTTATGGTGTGAGACTGCGCTTTATAGAGGATGGCATCAGTATGGTGCTGCTGAGAAGATGATGTTTGGAGAAGGGTTTGATACTGATGTGGACTCACTGTACAATGTAAAAGCAATTTGAGGCTAGTACTTGACTGAGGCCAGCAATTGTTAAGGTCATATTGACACAACATATATACACATGCACACACAAGATGATGTATGTCAAATTAGAATCCCCTACCTATCTATCGGCACAATCTAAAGGACACAGAACTTAACTCAAGGGCCACTGCAGAAGTCTCAATTTTACATTGTGGCAAAGCATATATAGCTTCTTCTTCTGGGTCAGAAAAGATGTTGTGATGTTGAAAGTTTTGTGAAAATCCACATCTGTTGATATGAAGGAGTAAGTGCAATATTATTGTTAGTAATCCATGTATACTGCTGACTCATGTCAGCTCTGCTGTCATTAATGTCTATTGCAGAACTAGAAGTGACATGTACATGTCTTGTGTACATGAGACACACAGCTGTGACAGACAGAATGAGCAAGGAATCATTTGTCGATCATGAGGTTATGATGATGGTATGTAAACCTTAATTAACAGTACTGATATTAGCAATGATATGTGCTCATGCATGGGCAATGTGGACTGTCAATACCAAGCAAAACTTAATGCTCCAGTGCAGGAGTGGTAAAACAGGATGTTTTTCTGCTACAAGGAGTGCAAACATGGCTCACAGGTGAAAGAAAAAGTGAGCAATTTCATTTGTGTAATCTGCATTAACTCAGTTTGGTCACTGCTGAGCAGTATTACTAATGAGCGAGTGATGTGTGCTTGCAGTATACCTGTTTCTGTGGCAGAAACTGTAAATGCAGTGACTTTAGCCACTTAACAGAGTTGCTCTGGGGTTCACATCCATACAATGTTGAGAAAGGCAGAAATCATTATTACAGATGCGTCTTACTTTCATTAGAACATCATATGCTTTTTTTTTTACTGTTCAATGCCTTGTGCAGTTGTTTGTTGATGAGTAGCATGCATTCAAGTATATCTTCTTAAAGAAAAAAGTGAAAATTTTATTTGGAAAGTCTTTTATAGCACAAATAGGGTTAGCTGTAATCCGTGAATGTTAGCACTCTGGAAAGTACTGAACGGCGAACATCCCCACCTGTTGGATAACTGCACTGAGTTTAAAGACAGAGCACAGGTGATCCAGGATTTGAATCCAAATAACACTTACTCTTACAAAGGGTGTCAAAATGTAATTTCTAACAACACCATGGATAGGAAGGTAACCATACCTCTCAGCTATCCAGATTTCTACAGAAAGATTTTTGCCTCATATTTTTGGTCTGCTCCTCTAAAAATGTTCTGTTTTTCAGACAAACTACAGAAGATTGAAATCACTAAATAAGGACATACACACAGGAGTTTCAGACTCCATATCCTTCAAGAAATACAAGCTAGTACAAAACATGTTATTCTAGTAACATTCTAAGTTTATAAGAACAATATTTAGAACACTATTTAGAATCTGTCCCTATTTTTTGGGCTTTTGTTCTCCATTATTTCAGGCTTTATTGAGATTCTTGTGTTAGTAAGTTGAGGTATGAAGGTAACACTACATAAAAATGACTATCATAATTATGTTTATTGCAAGAAATATATCATTAATGGTTTGCTAAATACATTTTTCTAAGTAGTGTGCCTCATAATGATTAAGTTATGAAACATAATTGAATGTGTGTGTAATTGTTTAAAAAGGATTATTATGATAATGAATTAAAAGTGTACTTGCATATCTATGATAAGCAGAATACTTAAATTAAAATCATCTTCTCTCCTAACATAGCCCAATTCTCTGTTCAGGACAGTGTTTTAGTGAAGTATATATGTATCATTCTCCAACCTGTATTAATCAGTTCATGAAAGTCGACTATCTGACATACATTTTCAAACAATAAAATTGCCTGTTTCATGGGAATGCATTTCACAGGACTTCCAGTAAGTCATACACATACAGGCCTATCTGAAGTATATTTCCATTCATACTGATTGCAACTGATCTGTAATGAACAAACATGAAAGGGAGTTCTCCTGTAGCACTGACAAATAATCACCTTGTTTGAAATTTATGGATTATTTCTTTCTTAAATTTGATCCCCACATTCATGGACTAACTTTCAGTTAACTGACTTACTCCATCATATCAGCAAATATGGATTTGTAAAATACATTCCACATCACAATATGTTTTTGACATGAAATGAAAAGCTAATCCTATCTACACCGCACTGTCACAGTGTAAAAATCACATCTACTTTGGTGCTTGTCTTGAGTACTGCATCCTCTTGATTGCATCGTTAGATAGGTAGGGAGTTCTAATCTCACTGCAGTCAACCTTAAATACTGATAGCCTCAATAAAGCAGGTCCTGGGAATTACTTTTACACTGCAGGGTGAGGCCACATCAGTGTCAGATAATTTCACAACCTCATTTTCTCTGCAACACAACTCTGATGTCATCCTCTATAAAGTGCACTCACACACAATAAATGTCAAACTTCTTCAGTGGCTCTCCACCAACACTGTTGCTGACCATAAAAACTTGTTTGTATTTGGGTATGTGTGATGAATAGTATGCATATGTAGTAAGTACTGCTGCGCATCCCACTAAGCCTACACAATTGTTCAAGAATCCCTACCCAGCCTGATGCAAATTATTGTGTGCAATGCATACCTGTTTATTTCAGATATCATTCCTATAAGGCAAGAATGCCACAGGTGGACACCTCACACAGGTTCTGATTTAGTACCTTTATGATTGGCAATATGCAGACAGTCTATCTTCTTACACATTTGTTCATATAATACAGATTTTGCACTTAACTTGACATTACTGCAGTTATGGGTTGTGTGCTTTGCGGGTATCTCTGTCTGTTGCTGTCCATACACAGACATTACATGGGTAAGTAAAACATGTGGACATCAGATGGCATCGCTTTTAATATTTGTATGTGCTTAGGTTGTTATGTGTATTGCTTCGCTGGTGAGGGTGCATGCTCTTATTTGCCTCTTATTTGTTGATTGTGTATGCTAACATTTGAGTCTTAGGTGGTGAGTGTGCGTTTTATTCTTTGCCTCTTAGCCAGGGCAAGGGCATATTCTGCACCCCTATAATCCTCGTCTGTATGTGATGGAGGTGCTGGCCTGGCTTTTGGTCCAGGAATGTCTGGTCATGGACCTTGCTGTCACTGTTGCAGCTGTTTCCTCCAGATGATATTGTGCAATATGTCACAGACTATGAGAATTTCTGCTCAGGTACCTGGGTTGTACTGCAAGTGCACCCCCTGATGTGCCTAGACAGTGGAACCTTGAGTTCAGCATGGCAAACACATGCTCTATGATGTTTTTAGTTTGAATTTGGGCATCCTTGTATCCTTCATCTATGGGCATGTGTGTGTGTGTGTGTGTGTGTGTGTGTGTGTGTGTGTGTGTGTGTGTGTGTGTGTGTGTGTGTGTGTGTGTGTGTGTGTGTGTGTGTGTGTGTGTGTGTGTGTGTGTGTGTGTGTGTGTATTTTTGATGGGTGTCATGAGTCATGGTTCCAGTGCATAATCTGCAAAACCTAGGAGATGGCCTTGTGGAACACCCATAGCAAACCTAAAGCCGTGAGGTATGTCAAATGTGTAAGTCATGGTAACTAACTGACAAAATTGGATAGTTCTGAAATATTGGTAAAAATAAATCTAAACAAACACAAAAAAAATACACCAAGAGAGAGAATATGTCTAAACATTTTAATATTAAGCCAAACTTTCGGCAACTCAAGCCTTCATCAGAACATGAACTTATATTAAATGCATATCTTTAAATACCATTCACATAACAGGTTTCTATCACATGACTGCATTAACAACGTACTACCCAAACTATTTTAAAAAGCACATTACATTTTTGTAATACACTTGTGTTAATATTTACTTAAAACTACCTTGTAATTCACATAGCTTTTAAGTCCTGGTGTACTATAAGACTAAAACAAAATTTGCCATCTTTATATTCCAATTCATTGTCTATATCATTATTAAAATCTTGTGGGATGTGGTCAGTGACATTGAAAAACTATTTAAAAGAACCACATTCCATAGAATGTTTTGCCAAAGCATTTTCTTTATTCCTAGTGGTTATAGAAGCTGAGGCCTGTGACAGCCCCTAGTATATCCCCTGTGGGTCTCTGGAATGTACAAGAGGTTAATATCCTTAGTGTTACACATACCTTGTTTTCCACTGGCATAGGCTCTCTTCGATTTCCCATGGGACTGAGGTGGTGGAGGCAGAGGTTGCAGACTTCCTATAATGTTTCCCTGTCAACCCTGTATCACTCTACTATTTCAATATCATGCAGCCCATGATATATTAAACAGAATCTGAATTCCCTTCTTCTCCTTGACCAAGGTCTATCAGCAGCAACAGAAGCATAGATTTGAGTCTGTTGCACATAAACATGCAAGAGAGCAGTGACAGCCCCTAATATTGCTTTTTTTTCTAAGTGTGATGGTGGCTGTATTCATATTGGTTTTGGTGTTTATGGCAAATGGCTACACCATCTCTGCAGTTACTTTATAGCTTCTTGAATGGCTCTGCCGTATTGAATTGGTTCATTAGCATGTAATGCAGCTGCTCATGCTTTCATCAGCATACTGTTTCATTTACCTTTGTCTGGCAGCTCTTCATGGCATGTAGAGTCATTTAATGAATAAAAAGTAGGTACAATAACAACCCAGAAATTAGCCACTTATGAATCCATCCTTATGAGGTAGATTATTGCCAGTAAAACATAAGTTTAGGTTATAGGCTTGAATGCATTGCCATTATTCTGGTTTATTCTAACATACTGGGCAGATAGGAATGAACTGCAAAGACATCTTGCCATTTCTGTGCTTTGGAAATAGGGGGTTAAGGGTGGAACCATCAGAACTCTGACATAGACATGCATACTGCTGCATGCCAGAAGGTAATGTCCCAATTAAGTTAGCCATGCATGGCAGTTATGAGACAATACGAGGTTACACATAAGTATGTGTGATAATTTTGAGCTTAATAACCTATGTTAAGTACAATGTCAGACTTATTCAAGTGATTACAGAGGTAATCCAGAGGGCTCCAGTGAACTCTGGTATCCTGCCTGTGATGCAGAGGGTGACAGGACTAACAAGACACAGAGTATAAAGGATTAGTCCAGATAAAATCACTTTAGCTAGCAGATCTAGGAAATTCTCTCTCTCTCATACCCTCACTGTGGGAGGAATAAAGACATGTTGTTGAAGTTTCCAGAAGTTTATTCAGTTAATCAGGTAGATAGATGAGTGTTCTTGTTTTAATACATTGCATTTAACAGGTCAGTTATTTAAAGGCAATTACAAACAATGGCAGAAGGGTCCATGGGTGCTGACTGTAGGAACATCTGGGAGAAGGAAAAATAAAGAGCCAATCCCAAAGCTTAGAGGTTAGTCCCTTATTAGAATATTCCTGAAAGACCTGTGAGAGTTTACCAGTTCAGCAGCCTGTGGAACCTCAAAAAAGTTTTATTTTTATTTTTAACTACTAATAAACAAAGCATGACAAAAAAACTATGAGCTACAACTATAGAACTATATTTAAGAAAACACTTTCACCTGGGCTTCATCTCATCTTCTAGATAATCACTGAGAATGCCTGTTTGTATGAGGCCATCACAAGATTTTATTAGTCTGTTTTGTAACACATGTAAAATGAGAAGCTGCATCTGCATCAGTAGGGCTCATATTCCTTGGAGTCAAGTGTGAAGAAAATAAAAACACTGTCATCTGTGTTACCATGACTGCCAGGAGATTTGTGTATATTTTCAGATTAATTTACATTGTATGCCAGCATGCCTAGGTGAATGTTTCAAGAATCCACTAGTGTTTTGATACATTTCTAATTGCACATGTTTGTTAGGGACATTCGAAAGTACAAACTGTGAAGAATCAGCTGAACGGTAGGTGATGTCATTAAAATGTTCCTGGTTGCTAGGTGACTATTTAAACAGCCAAATAACAGAAAAAGAACTTTTTCAAACAGCTGACTGTTATTTTTTTTAAATATGACAGTTGAGACTGCAGTTAGTTAAGTATGGGGCGGGTTTTAAACAGCAGCTGCTAGTTAAGAGTTGTAGTCAGTGGACACCCATGAAAAAGAATTCAACAAAACCTGTAAGCCTGCCTTTTGCCTTATTGTTATGTGTTAGATTAGATCAGGGACAGTATTCTTTAGTTAGATTAGGAAAGTTTAGTTATTAAATAGTGTTTTTCTAGAATAATAGACTGTTATCCTGCAGTTTAATTTTAAATTTCCAGTGACTGAGTTCTGGTGTTTATGGAAAGATATTGGGCAGGATTCATGAAGGCTTGCACGGAGTGTAAGAGACGTGTAAGACTCCATGCAAGCCTCGCGATCCAGGAGCAGCCCGAAACTCCATCTAAGAGACCAGCTAAAACGTCGCTTACATGGACTGGGCGTGGATATGCTAAATACCTCACTTGCAGCCAAAAGGCATGCAAATGAGGTAGAGTAGCGATCCACGAAACAGAAAGCAGCCAGTGTAAGAGCCGTTTTAGCTGCAGAAATGTACTCAGTTGACAACTGAGTACGTTTCTGCAAAAATCACAATGGAGCCATGTCAGCTCCAAATAAAGGGTGCATATGTGACAGGCAGCATGCCAATGGCCAAATATGTGGCCATTGGCAAGGTACCCTGATGCAAATATGAAAATGCAGCGCAGCCCCGCACAAACGGGCTGCACTGTATAAAACATAAAAATGAAGGTTATAAACCCACAGATTTGGGTTTTATGCAATTCATGGATTTACAATGCAGGGACTAGCAGACCAAAAACAACATGGCCACCGTTTAGTGGTTGCTAAGGGGGGAAGCTGAGTCTAAGACATGTAACTAAGCATTAGTAGGCAATCTGACGTAAATGAGGGTTAGGATACTGAATCCCACTGTCACATAGCAAATGAACACATTCTGAGTAGTGTAAGAGATACATAAGGGGGAGGAATAGAGTAGGAGATAGGTGATATCACAGGGGGGAATGGTAGAAAGAAATGGAGTTCATTGGAAGCCAGTGTTACATGACAGATGTCAGACACAGATCATGGAAAGAGGAGTGCCACAAGATAAGCATGGGAAAGTCAAGAAATGGAAGGTGTACACTGTTACATACACCAAAGTTTCTTGCTAGGCGTGCATGCTCACGTGTGCACGCCATGAGGCGCGGGTAGGACAGTGTGCGCGTGTAAGGCAGACTGAGCATGTGGGAGCATGTTGGTAGACTTTGAAGACTGTTTGCGCTAGTGTGCGCGTGTAGGGCAGACTGAGCATGTGGGAGCCTGTTGGCAGAGTTGTCACACTGTTTACGCTAGTGTGCGCGCGTGTAGGGCAGACTGAGCATGTGGGAGCCTGTTGGCAGAGTTGTAACACTGTTTGTGCTGGTGTGCACGTGTTTTAACCCGGATAAGCAGATTCCGAACCATGTAAGCATGTGTGCGCGCGTGTAAGCCACTGTGAGCGTGTTTTTGCTGGTATGCACGTTGCTCCCCCCTGAGGAAACAGAAAGGAAAAAGGAAGCAACAGAATTAATAGGAAGCTAGCAGGGAATACTGCTGGAGCTAGCAGGTGAAAACAATTAGAAGCAGGCAATTACACAGGCAGAATAGTAGCTCAGCCAAGCGCTTAAAACTCTGCAAACAGCAGTGCAGGATGTATCTCTCAAGAGACACTGCAAGACAGGAGTAAGATATTAGAAGTGAAAACTGAAAAATCTGAACTCAGAGCAGAAATGCTAGGGGCTGCCATAGCTGTCATAAGGAGACATAGGCAACTTGCTGAGGGTGGTGACAATGCAGATGGTGCCAGACAACCCACAGTGAGGAGACAGAGAAGAGTGTACAGGCCCAGGGTCACCTACCACGGGTTACATGAGCTGGAGATAGTAGAGCGCTATAGAGTGGACAGAGACCTCCTGCAGCAAATTGTCGAGCTGTGCAGGCCACGCCTCACACACAGAACCAACAGAGGGGAACCCATCCCAGTGGAAACCAAGGTATGTGTTGGCCTAAGAATACTAGCAACAGGTACCTTCCAGAGACCAACTGGTGATATGATGGGGATATCACAGGCATCAGCCTCCAGGGTACTGCACCAGTTCCTGGATGCCATGTCAGCACATGTCGGTGATCATGTATATTTCCCCAATGCCCGTGAGGTATTGGCCAGCAATATGCGTCTCTTCCAGCAAATAGCAGAATACCCTGAGGTAGTGGGTGCAATAGACTGCACGCACATGCGCATCAAAGCACCAGCCGGTGGGCAGGGTACGGCCTACATTAACCGCAAGGGCTTCCCCTCCATCAACTGCCAGGTCGTGTGTGATGCCCAGGGCATAATAATGAATGTGTGTGCTGGCTGCCCTGGGAGCTGCCATGATTCCCATATCTGGCATTTGACGCAGCTGTACCAGACATTTGCCAATGGGGACATCCCACACGGACACCTAGTGGGGGATGCAGGTTATGCACTGGAGCCGTGGCTGATGACACCCATCAGAAATGCACACACACCCGAACAGGAATGCCATAATGAGGCACACGCACAAACACGTAATGTAATAGAGTGTGTTTGGGCTGCTCAAGTCACGGTTCCGGTGTCTGGACACATCTGGTGGAGCCTTGCAGTACTCACCAACTACATGTACCCAAATTGTCATGGTATGTGCTATGCTACATAATATGATCTTGCGAAAACAGCTGCAGCAGGACCAGCATAGGGCCGGGCCAAACAGCCCCCCACCATTGCCAAGGCCATCACAGGCAGAGCGTGACTCGGAGGAGGAACAACCTGAGCCTGCCCCAGTAGGCAGAAGGAGGCATGCCCAGTATGCCCTGGCCTTGGCAAATAGGCAACCCATAGCACATACACTGGCTCAGTAGGAACGATACTCCTCTCTGACTCACTCATATAAAAACATGGATGCCTAAAATGACATAACCTGCTCTCAAACATGTACAGGGAGTGTAATAAGTGCATCCGACAGAGGCAGCCCTGCAGCACCACCTGAGGCATGAATGCCATGTGTTAAGTAATGTAACACCATGTACTATATGCACACTTGAGGACCCTGACTAACATCCACCCTCACCAAGCATGAAGCCACAATATGATGATGGGATGATCAATTGCAATAATTGGCTGAAGTAGTGCAGTTAGTCAAAGGGGAGCCAATGTGTTCCAGCCTGGTATGACATGCTGAGCATGACATGATGCACCACCTGCTAGGGGTGGCATGCACCTATCAGTCCAGGCCTCATGGATACTGGCAAAGGCTGTCAGTACCCACAGTGTGCCCTGAATAGGTAAGGCTCAAAACACAAACCCACCTCCATAGGTACCACAAGGGATAAGAACCTAGATGTAATGCTACCAAATGCCAGAAGTCTAAACAGCAAGATGCGTGCAGTGTAAACGCACCCAGCATGGAGAATGTTGATATCTGTCCTGTAACAGAAAACTGGGTCAAGGCTCACAACAGCACCCTAACACTACCAGGTTACACCTCATACTGTGCTATACAGCCTCAAAACATGGAACAAGCTACAAAAGGAGGGTGACTATCAATAATTGTCAAGGATAACCACACCCCCATGTTGGTACCACAACAAGAAGCAGCATGGACTAGCCATGGTCAAGTAACAGTGGCTAAAACCGCTTCCCAGTATATAGCCTGCTACAGACTACCATTCTAACACCAGGAACTGCACCTGGCCTATGTTGGAATACATGAATATATCAAGCCCCTCAAACCACATTACATTGGTTGACTGAAAATACCCAGACATACACTGGGAGCATTATACTAGCACCAACACTGTAGGAGAAAAGTTCCTAGAATCCATAAACCAAAATGCCCAGAAACAACATACCACTCCCACAAGAGGGGTAAGCATACTGGATGTGATAATCAGCAACATGGGTACTGGATGGCAAGATGAGAAGTGTATCCCTCACTGGTAAGACCAGACCATAGAGTAATCACACCGGATATACACATCCTGACCACAGTCCCTGGCCAGAAAACCACAGTGAAAAACATGTGTAAATTATATGTTGCACCCCTCCAAACTGATGTGGAATCCATTAAAGGCCCTGTGCAGGTGCAAAATATGGGACACACCGCAGAACCTGTTATACAGGCATTCCATGAACACAGCCAGCAATGCTTGGATTATGCAATCACAAATAACAACAAGACACAATGCCATACACGCAGGCATCTGGCATGCTGGACTCCAGCCATTACCAAACCATGCAAGAGAATGAGGAAGCTACTACATGATAGAGCAAACATAAAAAGGGAAGTAATCACTGATCATTAGTATGGCAATAAAATATGTCCACACATACAATCCACTAAGGCCAGCTACAACAAGTAGAATCTGTGAATCCTGAGGCAATGTTACACCTGCCCCAAGTACACAGACAACCCTCAACTCCCCCCAATAAATACAAATATATGTGAGAGATGCAACCATTTATCCAAACCGGAGGCTGAGCTCCCCCAACTCAGTACTGTCAAAACTAGTCAGGAGGAGAAGGCAACCACATACACCACAAACTCAGTCCCACATAGACCTATCACAACTGTAAACCAAACACATAAACACAGAAAAACATTCCCGGAGGCCCTAATTATAAACACACCACACCAACAGAGGCCTCCAAGGCAGACCCCCAAGCAACCACAACCTCCAAACATAGTACATGCAACACATAGTACACAAAGCTGGTGTGCCAAACAGTCACAGGCCAGAAGGAGAAACAACATGCCTGATACAGTTGTAATAGGTGACTCTATAGGCAGACACACTGCTGTCTCACTCACCAGACTGAACAAGGGAAAGGGTACAGTAAGCTGCCTGTAGGCTGCTACAATACGCCACATAACACAAGTACGCATGTCACCCCAAAGCAAGTAGAAATATGATGCAGTCATTGTCCATGCTGGTGTGAATGACCTGAGATGTACCTCCCTGGACTACATGAAAAGAGACATGGATGAGCTCTCTGAGTATGTACTCCAGGCCGGTATGACACTGGCCGTTTGCAGCATCCTACACTCACCAAGAATGTTGCCACAGTACAAACACAGAATGATCAGTTTAACAGGTGGCACAATTACAGCTGTCAGTCCAAGAGGATCTAATGTCTGTCTGCTTGAGATGTCATGCATGACAAGCCATGCTGCTGTTCCAGGGATGGCTTGCACCTGTTACCCCTGGGCGTCTGGATATTGGATAAGGCTTTGCCACCTCCATAGAGCCGTACGTAGGCAAGGCTGAAAAGACTAACCCACCACCCTAGAAAACATAAGTGGTAAGAAACATAAGGGTAATGCTGACCAATGCTAGATGTGTAAACCGCAATATGCATGCTCCTGAGGCCCTCCCCAGTATGGAGAACATCGATGTCTGTGCAGTGACTGAAACCTGCTGCAAGCCTACTGACAGCACACCAGCACTACCAGGTTATACCTCATATCATGCGTTATGGCCCCAAAACCTGGACCAAAACATAAAAGGAGGGGGAGTATCCATATGCAGCACAGACACCGATACGTCCAGGTAACTGACAATGCACGAAGCATCGGAGACCACCCATGTGCACCTAACTGTAATCAAAACTGCTGTATAGTCTGTAGCATGCTACAGGCCACACTCCCACACACAGGAACCCCACCCAGACGTCCTGAAGACACTGGACAGTATGAATGTCCCACCAAATACCAAACAAGGTACTCACAAATTACCACATAGGTGGTAAACCATTATGTATGCAAGGAGTAATCAGGGACCTAGGGACACAAGTGGACAGTAACCTGTTATGTGACACTCACATTGCCAATGTGGCTAGGAAGACTATATTGGACACCGTATCATGAAAGGATTCACATCTACGTCAACAGAGGTCATTGTGCCCCTGTACTGTTCTCTTATCAGACCCATGATCTAGTACAATGCCTCATTTGGGATGTACCTTACCTGACACCTGCAGCGGTTAGAAAGACCTCAAAGGTACCTCACCAAGAGGATAAAGGGTCTCAAATATATGTCATATGCTGCCAGGCTGTAGACACCCCAGCTGAATGCAGTCACATACTGCCTACACAGAGGCATTGTATATCTGTTGTACAAGGCCATGTCCAACACAGGAGTAATGGACATGCTCCACTCCAGAAAAATCAAAGCCATTGGAGCTGTGAGAGTGACAGATGTCAACCTCAACACATAATGAAATAGGATGTGCTGGAGGGACAGATACATAACCCAGAGTCTCCCCACACCCTGGAACAGGATCCCACTCCATGTTAGGCAGAGCCCCTCACTGACACTCCTCAACAGGAATATTGCCAAGTGGATGGATGATCATAGATGTACACTGGGGGTCTTCACTGTGTCACGTCCAGACAGAGGCACAGTAAAGTAAATCATAAATGGCCATAATATTCACATAGCAAGGGGTGGCGAAAGACACACACACTCTGGCTAGGCTTACAAATGCCCTAGGGTGGATAGTCTAGTATGAACCTATGAACCTATGAAGATACAAATTGTACAGGACACTAAGGATAATCCCAAGGCTTACTCAACTGATGGTAGGAACCATGTTGGGAATTCACAGATATGCTCTGAAACACACAAATATTACAAACATACCAAACACACACACATATTGCCAACATACAACCTGACAGGTGCAGTGCAACCCCCCCCCCCCCAGAATGCAAAATATCTATCCCAGCAGACTGCTGGCCCCCTGACACTGCAGATGCTGAGGTAACAGCCAGCATCTACAAAGCAAAACACACAGCAGCAATGGTATGAGATGGTGTCCTGGGCTGAGTCCAACATGGACTCCAAGAAGAATGGAATGCCATCTCATACTACTGCTCAATGTCAGCCTTACCACAGGATATGTACCCAAATAGCAGTGTACAACAACAGTGGTCCTTCTCAACAAAGGTGCTGCCTGAATGGATACTGCAAACTACCACCCCAGAATCCTGACAAGCTAGGTCTGCACAGCTATGGAAAGGATCAGCATGTACCGCAGACATAAAGATATCGGGGACCTACTGACACTGGACCCTACGCAGTGTGGCTGTCTGAAGTGCAGATCCTGCCCCTAAACATGTTTGACCCATTTGAAACAGTCATTAAGGTCATTGATGATGGCAATGTGGTCCACACAGCGTAGCTGGACCTTGCAAATGCTTCCATACAATACCCTACGTGTTCAGTATAGATATGGTCACCAGCTTAAATATAAACCCCTATGTCAGTAGAGGGGTTGCAAACCAGACCAAGGACAGAACTGACATGGTCAGACATGCTGCAGCCATGTCAGACTACAAACCAGATATAAGTGGCATCCCACAAGGCTTGGTCCTGGGACCTCCCTCGTTTCGTATATATGCCCCATAGGTACAGGCCAACATGGAAGGACTGTGACTGAACATGTATACAGAGGACTACAAAACTGCCCACCATATCTGACCCCCAGATGACACAAGCATCCCACAAAAGGGCCACATAGAAACAGACAACTGGTGGCATAGCCATGTCAGCAAGCTAATTGCAGAAAAGTGTATAGTCAACCCCCATGGATATACAGTAAGTGCCCACCAATTACCACACAGGTGTTAACCCATTACGTACCTAACATGTAATGATAGACCTGGGGAAACAAGGTGATAGATATCCTGCATTGGACAAACATGTGGCTGTAGTGTTCACAGAAACGTACCATATACCCACCTAATCATGAAGGTTGTCAGATCTAGATAAGGGGAGGTCATTGTGGCTCTGCAGTCATCCTTCATCAGCGTTACAATTGACTAGAATAGCCCCTGTGGGATGTACCTCAGCAGACACCTCCATCAACTGTAAAGTCCCCAACAGTACCTCACCAGGAGTAGCAAAGAGCTTGAATAGATGCCATGTGTTGCCTGATTAAACAAACTGCAGCTCCACACACTGCCATACTGCCCACCCAGAGTCAAGCTGTGCCTGATGTATAAAGCCATGTCCAAGCTGGAATCAATGAACATGCTGCACCTTGTACAATCTGAATGGCAGTGAGCTATGCACACGAGAGACCTGAACCCCAGCACTGACATACATAGGACAAGCTGTACTGAATGATCCATAACACAGAAGCCACCACCACTCTTGAGTAAACTCCCACTACAGGTTAGCCAGAGAGTCACCCATCGACACTCCTCAAGAGGAATCTTGATGAGTGGATGGGAGATGGTAGGTTTACCTTGGGTATCACTGTTATGTCACAGGTAGACGGAGGCACAGTATACTAACCATGACATATGTCATGGCAAACTCCAGTTACAATGTGTGTCGAAGGACAAACGCACTCTCTGACTAGCATTAGAAATGGCCTAGGGCACATCGCTAGTGTTTGCCAATGTCCACCTATGTTGTGGAATACACTACCAATGTTGGACAAGCCTGGTTTAAGTAGTCCATATCTGAACATAATGCAACATGGTCATATGTGCACAACTGGCCCCTAAACAGTCTGTTGTGCTCACTATGAAGATTTAAAGCAGTGATAGGACTAAAGCCCAGGATACTGTCCACCACAGTGAAAGTACTGAACCAGTACACAATATGGTACTACAGTGTTAGGTCAGTATGAAAGGATGTTGACAACTGTATGCAAAGTATCCCATGCAAACCCTGCAGGCACAGTATAATCCCTGTTGTGTTCAGACACGAAGCAGTTTGCCAGGAAGTACACAACATGACACCCAAAACACAACCATAAACGTGAGATATTGTTGAAGTTCACACTCATCCAAATATGTGGTGGACTGCAGAGTTCAACATATGGAAAGCTCACACTGGGCATGCTCGCACACCGATAAATGAGACATATGTCAGACAACATGCCATGGAAAGGCTGAACTGGGCATGCTCACACACTTAGGCCAATACTCCGTTTAGCAGTTGGCCACACATATCTGGTATTTGTATGTGTCATTCCAGGAACCAACCACATCACAGCAATTTGCCCAGTGCACACAGTTAAATGACTACAGAGACATAAGTGATATAGTGGATCCCCCTCATATTACAACATCTTCCACAGATACACAAGTTGTTCATAGAAACAGGGAATGCTATGGCAATAAAGACCTGCAAACAGTCTATCAGCAACAGATATTGTGCATCTGACAATTAAACATATGGGTGTAGAGGTCAATACTAGGCTGTTTGCCCTAGGGAATGACAGCTTAGCCAGAGTGTCCTTGGCATCTGCATCCCCAGTACAGTAGGCTATTGTGCCACTGTAAAGTAGGTCACATAAGGCATCGTGTGAGGCTAGTGTGCTGTGCCGCTGTCAAGCAGGGACACAGTGGAGATCCCAGGGTTTGAATGTACTAAGTCACATCCATGTTGTTGGTGTGTGCTGGAAGAGGGTTGCTGAGGACCTCTAACAGTAAGTGGGCATCAATAACAGACTGAGGGGAGCCCTATCTGCATTGTCTGGACAATTTCACTGTCAACACTGTGTTGTGATGATTATGTGGGATTGAAGTGTTGTGCCGGTACTGTTCAGAGATGTCCTCCCTCTGTGGGCTACAGCTCTGCAATGTATTAGCTCACTCTGTCTGTTGGACAGCTCATATATGGCTGGTGTACACCTGACAGGTGTCCTGTTGTGGAGCAGTCATGGGTATATGTGGGATAGCATGATCAATGCAAACATTACACATGCTCATAGAATGCAATTGTCAAGGATTATGCAGAGTGGCCATTATAGTCCCCCAGCATGGGTCCTTTGAAGTCTTCCACCCCAGTCTTCACAAGTGTAGAGTCTGCTTGTGCTAAATACAGTTTGTTTGCAGTGACAACTTTGCCTGGGGGTGGGGATGGGATATGGATGTCCAGGGAAAGGTGGGTATGGTCAGATATCAACAATGGTGGTCTACCTCTGGTATGGAACAGTGAGTACCCATGTTGCAGATGGACAGGTGCAATATGTATTCCCCCATGTGGCTGTGGTGAGTGGTTCTGCCATAGCACATGGACCCACACATTGTAGTGGCTGTAGGGTAATGTTGTAGAGGCCTGAGTAGTTCCCACACACAATATGCCTGTACCTGATGTTAACAACTGGAATGGTGTATGTGAACACCTGCATATCCCGGCACTGTTCACAGGGAAGCAAAGTGTGTGTCCTGGATGTGGGAGCGGTGGTCTGGACTGGTTGTGTTGTGTGTTACAGGTCCTGTGGTCACGAAGCATGGTATAGAACATAACCTGCCAGTGCGATGTGCATATCTGACCCTGAAGTACGTGGCTGCAAATGCATATATATGCTATCCCCCACCTGACAGGTAGTACTAGATGCACATACCTCTGTAGAAATAAAGATGTCAGCACCCTATAAATACTGCAGGTGCAGAGCAGATGCCCAGTAATTCGGATAGCGCGCTCTGCTAATGCGTCTCTCTCAAGTGTTATAATATAGTTAGGTAGGAGTTTGAACCATGCAAATGCTCAGTGTGTGTGTGTGTGTGTGTGTGTGTGTGTGGGTGAGCGGGGTTGTTGTGTGTGCAAGTCTGTGTCAGGGAAATGTCCCTTTTGGCAACTGGGAAAAATCTCTACAGGATGCACATTCCCCTTTCTAAACACTGATGATGTCAGCACCCAGTACAGCAGGAGAAGAAAAACCTCCTAGTAATGCGAATAGCGCGCTCTGCTAATGTGTCCATCTCAAGTATCATAACATAGTTAGGTAGGGGTTTGAATCCTGCAAATGCCCAGTGTGTGTGGAGGGGGGTTAGTGTGTGTGCAAGTCTGTGTGAGGGAAATGTCCTTTTTGGCAACTGGGAAAACACTCTACAGGATGCATTTCCCTTTCTAAACACTGATGATGTCAGCACCCTATAAGTACAGCAGGAGAAGGAAAGCCTCCCAGTAATGCGAATAGCGCACTTTGCTAATGCATCGGTCTCGAGTGTTATAATCTAGTTAGGTAGGGGTTTGAATCCTGCAAATGCCCAGTGTGTGTGGAGGGGGGTTAGTGTGTATGCAATTCTGTATGAAAAGAATGTCCATTTTGGCAACTAGGAGAACACACTACAGGATGCACATTCCCCTTTCTAAACGCTGATGATGTCAGCACCCTATAAGTAAAGCAGGAGAAGGTAAACCTCCAAGTAATGTGAATAGCGTGCTCTGCGAATGCATCTCTCGCAAGTATTATAACATAACTAGGTAGGGGTTTGAATCCAGCACATGGCAAGTGTGTGGATGAAAGGATTGTGTGTGTGCTGACATGTCTGTATGAAAGATATGCACATTTTGGCAATTAGGAGAAAACACTACATGATGAACATTATCCTTTCCAAACACTGATGATGTCAGCACCCTATAAGTACAGCTGGAGAAGCAAAACCTCCCAGTAATCCATATAGCACACTCTGCTAATGTGCTTTTCTCAAGTGTCATAACATAGCTAGATAGGGGTTTGAATCCTGCAAGTGTGTGTGTTTGGATGAGGGGAGTTTGTGTGTGTGCAATTCTGCATGAAAGATGTGCTTTTTGGCAATCAGGAGAACACACTACATGATGCACATTACCCTTTCCAAACACTGATGATGTCAGCACCCTATAAGTACAGCCAGAGAAGAGGAACCTCCTAGTAAGCCGAATACTGTGCTTCGCTAATGCGTCTCTCTCACGTGTCATAACATAGTTAGATAGGGGTATGAATCCTGCAAATAGCATGTGTGTGTGTGTGGGGTGGGTGTCATTGCAAGTGTGAGAGAACAATTCCTTTTGGCAACTACTACAATACACCAGATGCTGCATATTCCCCCAGTAAACACATGTGATGTCACCACACTATCAGTACAGCCAAACAGGGCTAATTTCCCAGTAATGCCAATAGTGCGCTCCGCTACTGGGTCTATTACTACTGTCAGAGCACAGATAGGTATGTTTTGGAAACCCACAACTGCCACGTGTGGTTGTGTCACACAAAATGACCATGTGTGGGTTGTTGTTCATAACAATGCATGACATTGCTTAAACCAGCAATGGCAATGCACACATGATGTATGTGTGTGACACATACACATATATACCTGTGACCTTCAGTAGTTACCATGTCTCACACGTGCCTCAAGTGGATAAATGGTATTTGCAATGCATAACATTATGACTGTGTCTTACTGTGCAGGGGCCGCATGCGGTATGTGTATATACAGTGTGAGTTGTATATGGTATCATCCTAACAGCAGGGGATACACATCTGGTCTGGGCCATATAGTCAACATGTAGTCGATGAACAGGTGCTGCATGTTCCCACCTGTTGTGGGAGTGGTAACATGTTGTTCCACTGCAATTCAGTGACTACATGCTGGGAACCTTTCAGCTAGTGTGTTGTAGCTACAGTAATGCTCACACACAATGTTCGGCTGGATGCAGTCCAGCCATATAAAGACATATCTAGAGACTGTCATATTCCCAGTGTTGTTAGGGAGGACAGGTGGGTTTCCTGTGTATGGGAGGGTTGTGTGTGCCAGGCTATGAACCAGAAGGCAGTCCAACACACTGTTAGCTGCTCATTGATAGGCCCTGATGCTTTGTGCTGTGCCAACAACCTGGAGGTGTGTGTATTTGTGGTGCTTTGAGATACCACCCCCCTGTTCATGTGTGTTACATGTGTAGGGGATGACAGGCATGGTATGAGGTATAACCTGGTAGTGATGGGTTGCACCTGTGAGCCGTGAATCAGGAATTTGTTACTGCACAGATATTGCAGTTTACCGTGCTGAGGACAGTGTCCAGTGTATGCATCTTGCGGTGTACACTGCTGGTGTTGTGTAGCATTACTGTTAGTGTCCTATCCCGTGTGATACCCGCGGAGGTGGCTATGTAATCTGTGTCCTGCAGCAAAAGGCACTATGTGTGTATCAAGGGGCTTCGCCAATATACAATGGCCCATGGGTGTCACGTGCAAGCTGCCCCTTGCAAATCATTGTGGCTTCCCTAGCATGTAAGCACACGCTAACAGCCATTGGATACCCTATGAATGACATTGGAGATTGAGCAGAATGTAGACATAGAACACCCTTCCTACATATTGTGGTAGCATACCTAGTGAGGGTATGATGGCAACCAAAGTCAGGCTCATACTGGCCCATGCCACATGCTGAGAGAGCCCTTCTATATTCCCTATCATGTAATCCAGGGAGGTACGTCTCAGGCCATCCATAGTGGCATGGACAATGACTGAGTCATATGTGTCCATGCCTCTGACTGACCTGTTTGCATGTGTTTTGTGGTGGACCATAGTGCCCCACGGGCATATCACTGTGACCTTCACCATGTACCGCCTGTTGAGCGGGACCCCACTGCAGTGGCCAAGAGAGGTACCTGACACATCTGTAGCAGGTGTGTTGTGTAGCCCTACAGGCTGTGAGTGTGTGGCATATGGGATGTGTGTGCCATGTGTGGCATGTGCTCTGTTCTGACTTAATGTATGCCTGTGTTGCAGCTGCGGAGGTGTGTGATGCTCAGGCAGGATGCTATTCTAAGGATCCAAGTATGCCCCAGTGTGTTTGGATTGCTGTCAATGCGGGTCTATGTCAGACTGGTATAGTAGTCACTGTAGTATGTCATGCCACCTGACAGGGTATGGCAGTACTGGGTTCAGAGTGCTCAGTCCCCAGATTGGTTATGTGGTTGCATCTCACACATGTGTTGTACATTCCTGGCCAGAGGAGAGGGTTGACTGCATACATGTGGCAGCTGTGACATTGCCACATGACTCACATAAACCACAACTGGACAATAGAGGTGATTCACAGGTTACCTTTGCACATGCTACCATAGTAGTGTGATTGCCATGGTGATTACCAACACATAGGGCCAATGGGGAACAACATACTGAAGGTGAGTATGTGTGGGTGTACTGCTACTGATTTCATAGCGCTGGCATATATGACTGCACACGTGGGTAAATGCCAGGTAAGTCATATGCAATGTGTCACAGGCAACGTACATGCGAACAGGACAGACAGTGGCGTTCTGTCAGGTGGAAAATTGACATACGTATAGTATGCTATGCAGATGTCAGTAGGAATCCACAGAAGCTCTGTAAATCTGCATTGCAGGTGGAATCAGTGTTCCAGGGAACCTCAAGCAAACATGCATGCAAACAAAGCTACAGTAAGCAGGGCTGGAAGTAGTCCATTGTACAACAAAGAAGGGGTAACACTTCCAGTAGGTAACAGTACAAATATGCAGGCACTATCAACATGTACCCAGGAATGCACAGCTCAGATGTCCATGGTAGAACTGATATTATTTAATATTTAATTTAATTTAAATTAAATTGGTACTGCACACATATCAACATGCGCAAACATCCACATTGCATAGTCGTTGTGGGCAACATGCCACTATTACAGTACATGTCCATCATTGCGTATCACTACTTGCATTAGCTTCTCCCCTGTGCTACCTATGTATGTGGCTATCTGTTGACATCAGTACCACCGGTATGCAATCATGTGCAGCTGTTACACTATGGTACTTACTATGGGTGTAGATAACAATTCAGGACAGTCATACAGTTACTGCATCAGGCATGCTGGGAAATACACACAATCATATCAGCACACTGTACTGTTACCAGCATGATACACGTAATACACTTCTATGTAGTCACCCTGTGCATCAGCAACATGTTAACCTATTCCTGCACTGATGTTGGAGATTGCAGGAGGTGGCACAGTTTCATCATATGCACAGGGTGTGAATTAGGTATGCCTGAGTCTGCCACTGATACC
This sequence comes from Protopterus annectens, assembly GCF_019279795.1. Classification (NCBI taxonomy): domain Eukaryota; kingdom Metazoa; phylum Chordata; order Ceratodontiformes; family Protopteridae; genus Protopterus; species Protopterus annectens. The sequence goes on along the minus strand of NC_056741.1, from coordinate 1,722,137,163 downwards.
ACCAATTGACATGTATGTGTATGTGTGTTGGTGAGGGACAGCAGTACAGGGTGGGGCACTGTTGGTGCAGTGTGTGCGTGTATGTGGTAGCCCTAGGTGTTAACATTTCGCATGTGTGTATGCATGCACACAGTTCCACCTCATGGCTGCCATATACTGGAGTTTGTGGACAGCCACAGACTGCACCTGGCAGGTCATACAGATCAGTGTCTGTGGGCACGGACACGGTACCTGTGCCTGGCAGGGGTGCTATGGACCATATCCAGTACTAAGCCTGACTGGGTACTGTCATCAGAAGTGGGAGTTTGTTGACTGGACACAGGTCCCTGTTGGGACTGTCCAGAGCCACGTGCATGTGGTCTCCTGGGGCGGTCTGATGACAGCACAGACCCAGCATTGCTGGGGCTGCTGCTGGCACTATGGGGGCGTCCACAGGCCTGTTGTCATCCGCACCGACTGCCAGCTGCTGCTGTTGCTGGCATACGGCCACGTCGACGCCGCAACCGTCCACCATTGCCCTGGCTCATGGACATGTGGTTGTGGAACTGCTGTAATATGTCCCCACAATGTCTGTCTATGACATCAGTGAAATTACGGATAGCATCCGCGATGTCATGCATACTGTCAGTCATGGATGTGCGACATGCTCTCAGCTCCCTCAGACCCTGTCTGGTGTACCTTTCCATATGTGACTGTGCCTGCATGACAGTCTGAAACATAGCTGAGGTTGACAGACCTCTTTGGGCACATCTGCCAGAGGCAGTACGCCCACGGATGCTCCCACGAGAACCCATGGGCAACTGTCTGTGTGGTACCATCTCAGGACCCTGCCCATGGCTGCTGTGTGGGGAAGCATGTGCCACAGATACCACATTACCCTGGTCAATGCCCACTGTATCCTGTCCATCACCTAGGGACATTGGTGACATAGGATGTACTGGCAGGATGACATTGCGCAATGATGGGGTTGACATCTGTGTACTGTCAATTGGCTACCCAATGACGGACCCTGACACACCTTCCTGTGCCATTACACATATAACATCATTATCAGTGCCTGTGGCACCAGATTCAGGTTCCCTGCTGCAGGACACCAGAGCAGCACCAGAACCTGTGGGAGGAAGACAGGAAACACAGTTTACAATGTCTACACAATGTTACCAGTGATGCACACATGCACACATGCACACGTGGACACATGCACACATGCACACATGCACACATGCACACATGCACACATGCACACATGCACACCCCGCAGTATACACACAGAGCACTATTGAGTTACACTATTATTACTAGCACTATCAGGACTATTATAGGTATTGTTAAAACACACTCACCAGCATGGATGGGCTGCCTTGCTGTAACAACGGAGGGACCTGCAGAAATGAGGGGATTAATGTCAGTGGGCACAACTGTGCCATTGATACTGCGTATGATACAGTTCAGTAGTACACCAGTTGCCTTTCACGTCAGCTGCTGATATTGGCAATATCACACCTGCACAATTACATACTATGTTGACAGCTACATACCAAGGACACACCTTACACATGCATAAACTAACAGTGTACAGAACAGTGTACATATTGCATATCTCCTGCACGATCCATGTCGTGTTGCTGTGTGGATCCAGCCTCCATCATAATGCAGGTGTGTTGCTGTTGATGTTCCTGGGCTGGAGCCACAACACTTAGGGGTAGCCCCTCCAGTCTGGTGAGGGGGGGATGTGTGGCCACCACACCTCCTGTGGCGACCTGTTGCCTGTGGATATCCGACGCACGCTGACGGACATTTCTGATTAAATCACTGCAGTGATGTCGCACCTGCTCATATGTCCTATTATGCGTGCCAATGTCATTTACCCTACGGACAAGGTCTTGCCACAGTGCAGCCCTCTCCTGCTGATTCTGGCTGGTGTGGGAAAACAGTATGTCATAATCCCACACCAGGCTCTGGTGTATCTCTTCATCTTCTGCAGCAGAGTAGGTAGGATTTCGCTGAAGCGCCATGTCCCTGAAAGAGAACACAAACAGGATATCAGCAAACTATGTCAGCAAAATATGGCACACATACTATACATGATACTCAACTGTAGTGATATACTACTACTCCCATATGTAGCACGTGTGTGTCTCTTGGTGGATACACATGTACATGCCCAGATATCAGTGCTCAGCCAACACCTGTGCAACAATACCTGCCACATTCCATACAACATGGTACCAAGCCCCATCGGTCAGCACACTGAGACAGGTGCAATGCACCATCTCACTCTGGGGGTTCATAACAAGGTACTGTATGTGGAACGTCATCCACTAGTGTGATCTGGACACAAAATAATCGGCCTGGATATACATATCCCACCACCACCACCAGCACAGTAGACTACTTTGATATATATGTGAATAGACAGATTTTCACTTGTTAGGACTGACATGGTATCCATGCAGCCCACTGGGCCAGTGGAAGCCACAACCCACAATGCTGACCCCTTTGCAAATGCTTCCCACGGACATCCCAAAGAATGCATGGAACATGCACACACAATTCTAACCCAGACCCTATGCACAAAGGTTAAGCATCCTGTCTGGTGGACCCCAGCCAAAGACAAATTGTATAATGATAGAAGGAGGCTACTGCAGGACAGAGCAGATTCACATAAAGGGAAGGGATCTGTGGTCAGCACTAGTAATAAGCTAAGTTCTCTCATAACAACATCCAAGGCCAACTCTGAGAGGGAAATGGCCAAGGACATTATAGATAACCACAAGGCCTTCTTCAGTTTTGTTAGACACATGGATCAAAAGCCTCAGATATGCTCTGAGTTACTACACACCTACTTAACATTCACTGAACCCACAGATATTGGCAACATTCTGGCAGACAGGTTCAGTGTAAATATCCCCCCTCCCTCTCCCCCAAACTTAGAAATACGTATCACAGCTGAATGTAACCTCCCTATCATCTCAGATGTCCAGGTGAGGGCCGCCCTCAGCAAAGCAGAACACACAGCATCAATGTGACCTGATGGTATCCCTGGATGTGTGCTACGTGAACTCCAAGAGGAGATACAACCGCATATAAAACTGATATTTAACCTTGGCCTTACTACGGGATATGTACCTGAACACTGGCATACAGCAACAGTGGTCCCACTCCACAAAGGAGGCACCTCTACTGACCCTGGGAACTGCCGCCCATAAGCTTAACCAGCCTGGTCTGCAAAGCTATGGAAAGATTCATTATGGGACTCATATGCAGCGATATTGGGTACCAGCAGACACTTGATCCCACCCAGTTTGCCTTTGTGAAGGGCTGATCCTGCCTTTTGAACCTGGTTGACCTTTTCAAAACAGTCACTACAGTCATTGATGAGGGCAAAGCAGTCCATACAGCCTACCTGGACTTGCCTAAGGCCTTCAACACAGTACTCCACTCAGGCATCATAGACAAGCTCATCAGCTTAAATGTTAATACATATGTCACATGATGGGTTGCAAACAGGTTGAACAACAGAATACATACATTCAAAATTGCGGGAGCCATGTCAGACTCAAAGACAGTCACATGTGGTATCCTACAGGGCTCTGTCCTAGGACCCCTCTTGTTTGGCATTTACTTTTCAGATGTGAAAGCAAACATGGGCGGGTTGTGGATGACAAAGTTCCCAGATGACTGCGAACTAAGCGCCATAGTCGTTACACCAGCTGACACACACATCCTACAGACAGGCCTCACTAAAATGGACAACTGGTGCCAGAATCATGGCCTAACACTGAATGACATGTAATGTACAGTCATCCCCTTTGGGTAAAACTATGTGCACACAACTTATCACATAGACATACATATAGATACAAACCAATAACACATATGGAGGGTTCACAGTATGTAGACTATTAACTTGTTACTTTACATTACCTGTGTTTGTCACAGCTGGTTGTGTTACCATTAGTATAGCTTCCTGCTAGCCCAGCTTGATACTGACACTGATGACAGGTTCAACTTAGTTTGTCTTACGTGTGGTTTTTGTTTGTGTTTTTAGTTTCTTTTTTTCTTTCTTTCTCTCTCTCTCTCTCTCTCTCTCTCTCTGCCTCCAGATGGTGCAATGAAAGTATTGCATGTGTGGAGTGGGAGTACAGGATGCTTTTGTAGGTATCTGCATAAGTCCATGTGATGGCCTCTGCACCAATTGTAAGCCAGCATTTGCTAATTGCATGCAGCCAGTTGTGTACTGATTGCAGTTCTCACTGTGATTTCAGGACAGTGCTATAAAAGGGTATGTGAGATAGGCATTGCCCTTTCAGATTGTAAGGGCGGGGACCATGCTGGTATGCTGTGGACACTGTTCTGTGAGTGTAAAGGTTAGTATCTCTCTCATGATTCAGGCTGTGTTGTAGATTCACATTTCTCCATTCATCTCTCCTGTTATCTGTACTAAGTGTGTATGTACACTGACACCTACAACTATATATATATATATATATATATATATATATATATATATATATATATATATTTATATATGTATAATAACTGACATTATTACCTACTAGCTATCAACTAGCATGGCTGTTTCTGTTCACACACTACTATTATAGAAATCTACTAGATTTGACAGTAAATATACATGACATGCTTTGTGTACTACACATCCTATATTCCCTTTACATTCATTCCTACTATTACATGATATATTTATTGTAGCACAATGTTCTTATATAACAGTCATGGCTTAGTGATAAGTCATGCAGACTACTGTTTCCAAGGTCCTGGGTTTGGGACTGACAGTGGGATTTTATTTTGCTTTTGAACTGACTACAGGACTTGTCAATCAGAATGACTAAGGCACTTTTAAGCAGTTGTAATTGGGTTAGCACTGGTTTGCGCAGAGCTCACGCATGCACACTGGCGTTCAGCTCCGCGCACACCCGCTTACAACCGCTTAACAGTGCTTACTCTGGTGCACACCCGCGCTATTGTCTTTAAAAGAAATGAAAATGGGGAGACAGGAAAGTGGTGAAAAAGGGGTCACAAAGAGGGTAAGACAGTAGGGAAACAAGCTTGGGTTTTGCAGGAGGGATGTAGTTAAGGCCCATAGCTGCCCATTTCTTCATCAGCAACAGCTGTGCATATGTTTGTAATTTGGTGTGACATTTGAAACCTTCCACCCCTGAGAGAGGTGTCAGGACAACAATAATACTTGTTGTACAGCCAGTTGTAATTGATAGTTTCCATGTCCAGCAGACATGTGTGCGGAATGGGCAGCTATGTATAGGGCATAATTTTTTTGGGGGTACAGAGTGCCCCTTGTTTTTTTTTCAGGTGAGAGTGGTATGTCAGGTAAAGGAAGTCGGTATAGCGATAGCTGGGGAGGTAGGTTGGGTAGGTCAACAGACAAGACAAACAAGATGCATACAGGGGCGGTGTATGAGACGTGGGGGGGTTACACAATTGACGGGGACAGATGTTTGGATATCCAGAGCCCATGAGCCCACAGATGGCAACAGTGGAACTGATATCCCCACCCATGGGCAGTTGCAACTGCTCCTTCACTGCCCAGGATGGGGCTGTGCTGGGGGCTGTGTAGGCCGGGCAACAGGCATGCCCGTAAGTTGTGCCACCTGTGCCTCAAGCTGGCGTAGGGGCCCAAGAACAGATTCCTGGATCTCCCTACGCACCACAGTCCGGACGCTACGGAGGGTGAGTGGTGGTTCTCCTCTGGCCACACTTGCAGAGGGGGGACAAGCCCCATCCCCTGCAGCGCTTCCACCCACAGGTGGCACAGGGCCACCGGAGGAGGGTCCAGACTGGGCACTACTGCCAGGTGCACTCTCCAGCTGAGGTGGGAGAGGTGGGTCCGCTGGAACCCGCCTTCCCTGTCGTCCTATGTTTTGCATTATGTCATGACAGTTTGGGTTAGTAACATACAATACCATTCGCAATTAGTTGTAACAGCATGCATTAGTATTCCCATTAACCAAACACCCAGATAATCACACCATTGAACAGCGAGCATAACACATGCATAATTTGAACAGCAATACACAGTCCAACAACATGCAGGGTTGATTGATGGCAACAGGCCATCAGGTTTGGATGTATGAACAGGGCAGATGCATCAACATACATGCAAATATATATGACCCAACAGGACAAATGTCCAGGGGTGTTAATTGTGATTGCACATACCAATTTCACGTGGAATGGATTATATGTGGTATAGGGTAGGGTGAAGAAAATATAATTAACACCTTCAAATACCAATACATATGCTGTACATTTCTAATAGCTGCAGATATATACACACTACTGTTCTACCTACAGTTTCCTATGCGATAACTACTTCAAGTTGGTGATAGGACTGTTACTGCTACATCAATATACATTTTATTGTTATTCATACACGTCCATATCTGGCTTTGTTCAGCTACATCATCCTGCTACATTTGCTTTATATAGCTATAGACAACTGTGGATGTTTGGTATTTCAGACAATCATACTATCTGCATATTGCAGACTGAGAGCAACTTATCCAGATTTTGGGATACACATTCCAGATGCAGCAACATTTTGAACACATTTCGCAGTTTGGTTCTGCTTGTCACATTCATTTCATTCTGTACTGACTGCAGTATACTTTATTCAGGGGTTATTACTACTTTATTGGTGGATTCATAACTCTTTCTCACACTCTCTCACTTGTTTTAATTTTGCAATTCAGGATGGTACTTACTTCTAGGCTTTATTGACATGTTTTACCTGTAGTTATTACAATCCTTTCCAACAGTCTCACTTCTGTCATGTTTCAGTATTTCAACAGGGATATATTTCACACATGTGATTTGCTCATCTTCTGCAGCTGTACTTTTCAGCCTGCTGCAGGTTGTGTAGGCATCTTTATTTCAGACTTTATTTCAAACATTTTCATTTTTCTGTTTGGATTACAGACTGCAACACACTTTTGTAATCAAGCAATACTTGCAAACACTCTTACACTGTTACTTGCACATTTTATTACTTAGTGACTACACTGCACTCTTTTGCTAACTGTCATACTTTTATATTTCTTTACAGTTACAGGGAGAGGATTACTGACCTGCCTGGTGGCGCAACCGCACCAGCCTATCACCATAGGCTCTGCAGTTTGCAGGACAGACACCTGCAGCTGTAATATAAATAAAGTAATATTGGAATACACATCTCCATAATATCAGCTAGGTTAATTTCTTACATACATAATTAAATGTAACTTACTCAGTAGTGGGGCACTGGGCATTTGCCGGGCCTCCTGGATCCAAAGGTTCAGTTGGTCCTGCTTACATCTCTTCAGGTCTGCATGGTGGTGACGGACCTGCTCACCAGTCCTTGGAATCCCTGTGGCACTGGTGAGATCATGAGCCAACCGGTCCCACGCCTCAGCCCTATATGCTCCCCACAGGACCTGGCCCTGCAGGAGTTGGGCCTCATGATTGTGGACAAGGAGCCAGACCATATATCTGGACTCCTCAACGCCCCACCTCTGTGCTCGGAAGCAACTACCCTCACCTACTCCTGACATTCTGGCTGCAAGTTAGTTCTACAATTGGTTATGCTGTGTATTCCCGCCCATGGGGCTTATATATGCTGTTTTTCCCGCACTTATCTGTGATTGGCCATTTTGGAATTGTATCAGCTTCACAAAACCTGCTTTGTCATGCTCCTCTTTCTATTCATTCCTATATATTTGCTATTACTGCATTTCTAAGTACAGCTGTCATGGCTTAGTGGTTCAGTACCTTGACTATGGTGCATGGTATCCTGGGTTTGAACCTGGCCACTGCTTTATATTTTATGACTGTCTAGACAGGCTAGGGTGTGTGTGTGTAAAGGCAGTTTTGTTACAGCTTGCTCAACGTTGTCCGTCGATTAGCTTGTTGGCGCGGTGAGCAGCTCCACGCAAAAGGGTTATGCTGGTGTTCACCTAATTTGGCTGTCAGCACGCATATTACGCTCAGCTCAGCTAGGGGCACACAGTTTCAGCATGTTAAACCACGGCTCACCTACGGGTACTCATTTTGCACCTGTTGAACCATTGCTCACCTACGGGCACTCATTTTGCACCTGTTAAACCACTGCTCACCTACGGGCAGATGCACTCAACTTGTTAAACTATAGCTCAGCTATGGGCACATCTGGCATTTGTTATTATTTTGTTATCTCACATTTCTTCACAATAACTGGCCTATTTCATTACATTTTACATAAAATATAATTTTATATGTGTACATATATGTCATGGACTTGTTTCCTGCTTATTTCACTAAAAATAAAAACTGAGGTTGTGGGGGCTCGAACCATGACTGCCTGCTTTTCAGCCAACATCTATACCGCTACACTATTGCTTTTTGGCTTACTTTGCATAGTTAGTTCTTATATGCTTTTCCACTTACTGCTAACTGTGGCTGAGCTACGGGCACGCCCGCGCAAACAAGCGCACTCACGGGCAAACATCTTTACAGTTTAAAAAAAAATATAACATGCTCATTTATATGATTTTATGTTCATAGTCTGTGAGGGCATGTGTTGTGTTGTGTTTATTCACATTTCCATGTACTCTGTCGTGGGGGTTTACTTTGGGCACTTTTACTCTTCTGGGGGTGTGTCCGCTTGCAGGGTTCAGCCTAAGGACATGCCCCCTACTGTCTTCCATGGACCGTGTTAGCCTTAGGTGTGATTCAGCATGCCCTCATGCATATGCATGACATGCTGACGTCACACCGTTTAACTGCAGCCTCCGTGTAAGCCTTGTGTCTCTTACACGGAGGCTTCGTGAATCCTGCCCATTGATTTATTTTCTTGTAATCATTTTACTTATTATTAAATGTTTTTCATTACTTTACATTGTGGCTGGAAATCAGTGTTTTTTTCTTTAGAGATTAGAGAGTGCTTATACCTGTTTGATAACCCCCAAGTTACCTTGAAGGCCTGGTCACTTATGGTCATAGCTATCATTTATTTTTATATTTAATTTTCATAATTGGACACTCCTTTAAAAGGACATGAAGACACTGATTAGTGGCAGAATGACAGTGTTATTTTGGGAAGGGACACACACAGGTGTCAGTCTGTGTCAGGCTTTCTCAGAAGTGTTTGGATGTGTGAGATTTAAATTTACTTTGAGTGTGAGTGTATCAGAGGTCTTAAACTGGGACACATTTCCTAAAGTGTATAATAAGAAAATACATTTGGGGTGGACAGAGGTATATAGTCCAGTCCCAGGAAAATAGAGCATGTTCCTGTTGTGCTCTTAGGAGAAAATTGTGAAATATTACTTCTGCTTAAGTGACAGTCTCATATTGGAGTCAGTAGTGAGGATTGAAGCTCCTTAGTTACTGACCCAGGATAGTAAGGACTGTCATTTAATTATTGGCAGTCCGGTGGAGTATTGGTCAGATGTCTTACTTACTAGTGAGAGTCTGATGGGATATAGCCAGATGTCACATTTAATTAGTGCCAGCAGTGTGGGATTTATTTTATTGGATTCCCGTAGCCTGTGGGTAGTTGTCATTAAGGTGTGTACTCTTGACAGGCACAAGGTAAACATTCAGAATTTCAATCCACCACAGTTTTATTTATTTTTTTAGTTAGATAGTCAGGGATAGCAGGCAAGGATGTCAGTAGAAGATTTTAGCACACTGACAAATATCCAGTTGGCTAAGGAGTGTGAAGCCAGAGGACTAGTGCATGCCAACCTGACCAAGTAAGCAATGATTTCAGCTTTGGTTGCAGCCACAGCTCAGACCAGCCGTTCAGAGGATATCCAGTTTGCTGTTGGTGATGTGCAGCCTGTCTAGTTGAGACAGTCCACATTTTCTTCAGAGGACCTGAGAATCCATCTGGAGTTAGACAGAGTATGCCTGGAAGCCAAATGACTGGAGACTGAGGAGAAACTGCACCTGACAACCCAATGCCTGGAGGCTGAGGAAAGGGAAAAGCAGCACTGATATGAACTGGAAGCTGAGGAAAAACAACACTGACATGAATTGGAGATCAGATATTTAGAAGCTGAGGAAAACAAGAGAAAGCACAGGCATGAAGTGGAGATTCCTACCCTTTGAGAGGGTCATGGAGGTAATGTGGAATGGAATAACCATACCCCAGAAGCCATACAGGTCAGTAAACTTTTTCTTCAGTACAGGGATGAGGATGACTTTGATAGTTTTATTCATATTTTTGAGAGGGTATGTAGACAATATGATGTTGATCATGAGCTCTGGTTTGGCTCCTGACCCCCTTACTCCATGGTAAACATGTTCAGGCTGTAGCAAAGTTAAATGATGTAGATTGTTTGAATTATGATAAAATGAAATATTGCTTGCATGACTTTTTTAACACCTGAAGCTTATAGAAAAAAGTTTCATGAACACAGACACAAGGCAGATGAAAGTGTATGTGATTATATTTCTGCTTTAAGCACTTACTTTCACATATGGCTGAGTGTGTATCAGGTCACCACTTTTAAGGGACTGGTAGACGTTTTGGTGAGGGAACAAGCCCTCAGTACTTTGCCTGATGACATGAGGTCTGGTTAGCAGACCGTGAGTGCAACTCTGCAGAGGAGTTGGGGAGAAAAGGGGATCTTTACTTGGCAAGGAGAGCACCACTGTCTAAGAAAGGAATACACAGTGCTGTATATGGACATAAGGGAAACTGTGGGGGGCAGTCTGAACCACTGCAACAGAGTACACCAGTAATGGGGGAAATCACTAATCCAAGTGAATGGTTAGGGATTAGATATTTCAAGAGTAACCAGAGGGGACACATAGCAGTCAAATGTCCATGAAGGCAACATAAGAAACAGAATATGAGGGAGCCAGTAAGTGGTGATGATAAACTGCCAGTGGTAAGCTGTTTAGAAACAACTGGGGTGCCAAATTATCAACAAAATATATATCCTATCTCAGTAATGGTAAGCAGGTAACTGCCAAGAGGGACACAGCTTCTGATACAACCATTGTGAGGCCTGCAGTGGCTAGGGAAGAGCAGTACTTGCTTGGGCAGTCCACTCCAGTCAGAGCACTGGGAGGGTCCTCATTCCAAATACATCCAGCTAGGGTTCATCTTGACTGGGAGGATGGAAGAGGAAGCAAGCAAGTAGGTGTGTTTGAGAATATTCCTGCAGATGTCAGGATAGGGAATGAATCTGATGCTGCAGTACCATGTGTGCATGCACTGACATGCAGTCAGGCTTAGAGAAAGGCATGTAGGTCCAGTAGCCTGTCTGAGAGAGACCCAGAAAGATCTCATACCTGAAGATGGGACTGGTGTGGTGGCTGTTTCAGAGAAGGTGCTATCTGGTAGCAGTAAGTCTGTATGTGAGCCACAGCTGCTAGTAAGTACTGAGGTTCCCTTGGACACAGTGACTGTGAGGACGGAGGTGAGTGGTGGTGCCCAGAATGGCAGCAAGGTGCAGTTGTCAGAAGATACTAGGCTTCCTGTGGAAGGGGAACTTAGGAAGGTTGCAAATGTACAGTTAACACAGGCTCAACTTACATTACAAAGCTTTAGGGAGATGCTTAAGGAAGCACCTGAGGCTCAAGGAAGAGAGGAGACTGTATATGGGAACAAAGATTTGTTGTTTAAAGAGTGGACTCCTAAGGGAGGGATAGAAGATGAGGTAGTACAGCTGATGGTAGAGCCTAGATCCTGCCATCTGCCAGTTTTAGTTATAGTCCTTAATATTCCTTGGGAAGGGGATATTAAGGTAGAGAAGGAAGATTTGTTGTATAGAAAGGGGACTCCTAAGGGAGGACTGGAAGATGAGGTAGTGTGGCAGTTGGTAGAGCCTAGAGCCTACCATCTGCCACCTTTAGCTAAAATCCCTAATATTCCTTCTGCAGGTGATATTGATGTGGAAAAGGTGGCAAGAGCTTTGTTAGAAATTTTCAGCAGAGTAGATTTTCCACAGGAATTACTCACTGACCAAGGGCCAACTTCATGTAAGACCAGCTGACTTGTCTGCAGAAGTGCTGTGAGGTGAAACATTTAAAGAACACACCCTACTACTAATAGACTTGTGGAGAGGTTAAACTCTACATTGAAGACTATGCTACCAGCATTTGCAGACCAACATGTGAAGGAGGTCTTGGATAGATTAAGTAGGGCAGGATTAACCATTAAACCCAGTATGTGTCAAGTGGATATGGCAGAGTTCACTTACTTAAGACACAAAGTGGGAAGTGGTAAAATTATGCCAGAACCTGTCATGGTCGGAGCTATTCAAGCATGGTCAATTCCTGTTACTAAGAAACAAGTGAGAGCATTTCTGGGGACAGTAAGGTACTATAGGAAATTTGTGCCCAATTACAGTACCATAGCTGCACCCCTTATGGACCTAGGAAGAATAAACCAGACAATGGAGTGTGGACCACAGATTATGAACAGGCATTCCAAAAACGTAAGGAGATTTTTGGCTGACTCCATGTGTTAACCAGCTCAGATTACAATAAAGAATTTATTGTACAGGTAGATTCTTCAAATTATGGGATGTGGACTATGCTCCGCCAAGTTTCCTCAGAAGGCAAAACATGACCAAGAGGAGAGTGGGTTGGTTTTTCCAGACAAACCCATTTTTTTCTCAAGCATCAGTTTTCAAGGGTCACTTGAAAGTCATGCTTGAGTCATAAGGGGGGAGAAATATGAATACTGGCATCTGTGTTAGCATGTCTGACAGGAGATTTGTGTATATTTTCAGATAAACTTGCATTGTATGCCAGCATGTCTAATTGTGAAATGTAAATACGTTTTTTTTTTTTAAATGTTGAGTATTTCTCTGTTTAAACAGAATGTTTAAGGAATCAATCAGAGTTTTAATACATTTCTAATTACACATGTTTGTGAAGGACATTCTAAAGAACAAACTACGGACAATCAGCTGAACAGTAGGTGATGCCATTTAGGGTGGGAGGTTGGCTTAATGGTTAAGGTGTTTACCTTACCTTACAGACACAAGAATGTTCCTGGTTTGCATGGTGACTATTTAATCAGCTGATTGACAGGAAAATAACATTTTCAAACATCTGACTGTTATTTTTTTTAAATAAGACAGCCGAGACTGCAGTTAGTCAAGTACTGAGCAGTTAGTCAAGTACTGAGCAGTTTGTAAAGAGCAGCTGCTAGTGGAGTTGCAGTCAGTGTACACCCATGAAAGATAACTCACCAAAAACTGTAAGCCTCCCTTTTGCCTTGCTGTTATGTGTTAGATTAGATCATGACAGTATTCTTTAGTTAGATTAGGAAATCATAGTTATTAAGATAGAGTTTTTCTAGAATAATAGACTCCTATACTGCAGTTTAATTTTACATTTCTGGTGCTTGAGTTTTGGTGTTTATTGAAAGCTATTGATTTACATTCTTAGAATCATTTTATTATTATAAATGTTTTTCATTACTTTACATTGTGGCTGGAACTCAGTCTTTTTTCTTTAGAGATTAGAGAGTGCTTATACCTGTTTGATACTTCCCAGGTCACCTTGAAAACCTGGTCACTTATGGTCATAGCTATCATTTATTTTGATATTTAATTTTCATAATTGGACACCCTTTTAAAAGGGTACGGAGATGCTCTGATTGGTGACAGCATTACCATGTTATTTTGAAGAAGAGATACAGCTGGAAATATATGTCAGACTTTCATAGTGGTGTTTGGATGTGTTAGATTTAAATTTACTTTGAGTGTGAGTATATCACAGGTCTTAAACTGGGACACATTGCTCTGAAGTATATAATACAAAAATACATTTGGGGTGGACAGAGGTATATAGTCCAGTCCTAGGAAAACAGACCCTGGGATTCATGAAGCTTGCGCCAGGCGCACGCATAGCGTAGGCATTATAACGCCAAACATGGCTGCCGAGCGATTCAAGTACGACCCAATTCCATGTGCACTACTGGTGTATGCCAGATCTGCGCAGCCCCCGGCGTAGGTATGCAAATCACCCCATGTGCAGTGTCGCACCATGCAAATGAAGGCATATAGCGATTCATGAAGTGGTGCAGGCGTAGCTTAAGCCCACGGAAATGTAAACCAAAAAACACGGTTTACATTTTCCCAAACAGAACATCGGAGCAATGGAAGAGGGCCAGACCCAGGTATCACAGCGTTAACATATGCCAATGGCGAAATACACAGCCAATGGCATAAGAAAAGATGCACAACGCGTAAATAACAACATTTAATGTCATGTCCACAGTAACGCACAGCATAACCGCAGGGCATGTGTGCGGAAGTTGTAACATAAAGAAATAATATAAAAATGTCATAAAATCGCAATGTAATAGAAATCAGGTTTACAGCATAATACACAATGGTAGGCATGGAACACCACAACCAAGGTGCAAGGGTTGCTAAGGGCTTGCGATAGTGTTCGGCGAGGTAACTATGAATTAGTAGTCAATGCCATGCAAATGAGGCAGATAATACTGAATCTCAAATGTCCCGCCGGATGAAGGTTGTACCATACGGCGCAGTGGTATAACACCGAGGAGTGGCTCAGAGGAGATACATGACATCAGCAGAGGGGTGTGCCACCGTAGCACTAAGCACATTGGAGCATTGCAAATCTGGCCTGTCCATTGCTAAGCAAAGCTGCAGGACAGGGGTGGGGAGGAATCGTTTAGCTGAGAGCACACATGGTGGCCAAAAGCGCATGTCTACGAGGATGAAAACGTGCCTGAAACCCAGTAATCGGATGCACGTGCTGCAAACAATAGCAGAAACAGGAAGGTCAGGGGAAGAAAAGAAGGAAATGCGGAAGTAGGGTAATTGGAGTACTAATGAGCAATCAACAGCAATCAACCCAAGAAGGCCAATCGACGGCAGCTGACAAGTCCGCTTGCAGAAACCTGCAAAACAGGATAGGGGAGGCATTTGAATGCAAAGAAACGAGGGGAGATATTGGATTGCAAAGATAGGAGACCTGACACAGCAGAGCAAAGCAAACTGACAGCAGACCGGCAGTAGCACACATAACGCAAGATACGCCAGGTCCAGGAAAGTACAAATGAAAGTAGGCTGCAGGATGCACGCCAGAAAATGGTAGGTGCAATGCGCAGAAATGTAAAGGGAAGGTCAAGAGGTAATCCACTGCAGGCAAATGTAATTCAACACCAAAGGCACCACAATAGTAGTTCCAGCAGTAAAACACATAAGATAACCTGTAGCTACGATCGTACATACACACCCTATGACATCATCGGTGTTCACAGCACAATAGTATAAAGTGTGAAAGCACCCAACACACACCTGTGTATTCCCAAACACTGCACCATAGGTGTAAACACAGGGGGAACTTTTAAAATGTACATGTTGGGAGCTGCCATAGCTGTGATTCATCAGCATGTGTTAGAGACTGATGGTGTTGTGGAGGATGATGCTGACAACCACCGCAGGCCTCGGAGGAGAAGGAGAGTGTTCAGACCAAGGGTAACCTACCAGGGGCTACATGACCTGGAGATAGTAGAGCGTTACAGGGTGGACAGGGACATCTTACAGCAAATAGTGGAGCTGTGCCAGCCATGCCTGAGAACCAGAAACAACAGCGGGGAACCCATACCAGTGGCCATGAAGGTATGTGTAAGCCTGCGAATACTGGCCACAGGTACCTTTCAAAGGCCAACTGGAGATATAATGGGTATCTCACAGGCATCAGCATCCAGGGTACTACACCAGTTCCTGGATGCCATGTTACCACATGCCAATGAACAGATATACTTCCCCAGAACTCAGGAGGAGTTGGCCAGCAATATGCGCCACTTCCACCGTATGGCACAATACCCGGAGGTACTGGGTGTGATAGACTGCACACACATACAAATCAAGTCACCACCCGGTGAGCAGGGTAGGCACTACATAAACCGCAAGGGATTCCACTCCATCACCTGCCAGGTCATGTGCAATGCCCAGGGCATTATCATGGATGTGTGTGCTGGCAGCCCTGGAAGCTACCATGACTCCCATATCTGGCATGCCTCACAGCTGTATCAGGTATTTGTCAGGGGGGACATCCCACATGGCCATCTCATGGGGGATGCTGGCTATGCACTGGAACCGTGGATGATGACTCCCATCAGAAATGCACACACACCCATGCAAGAACGCCATAATGAGGCACACACACAAACCAGAATCATCATAGAGTGTGTGTTTGGGATGCTGAAATCATGGTTCCGGTGCTTGGATACATCTGGTGGAGCCTTGCAGTACTCTCCAGGCACGTGTGCCCACATCATCATAGTATGTGCCATGCTACATAATATGATCCTGCGGAAGCAGCTGCAGCAGGGACAAAATGGTGAAGGCCCTCATAGCCCACCGCAATTGCCAAGGCCATTACAGGCACAGAGGGATTCAGACCATGAACACACTGTGTCAGCCCCAGTAGGCAGATGGAGGCATGCCCAATATGCCTACGCCTTGGCAAAGAGGGAATGTATAGCACATATTCTGACAGTGTAGGCCCCTACGGACTGACACCTCTCCACCTGCACACACAATAAAATGGATGGCACACAAACATGACCACCTGTAAATTGTAATGTATAGGTGGCCCAATGTGTGAATCCTACATAGGCAGCCCTCAAACATTGTAAACACAACAGCCAGTGGAACACGGAATGCCAACACCTGAAGAGTACATGAGTCTTACAGCATATGGTGGTGCTGTGTGCCTGTCACATTCCCCACCAGATATATATATATATATATATATATATATATATATATATATATATATATATATATAGATATATATATAGATATATATATATATATGTACACATATGCATATATATAATACAGATAGAAAGGGCAATAGAGGGATATATGGTGATATAGATGGATTCAGCAATATCTGCAAATATAATAGATAGTTCAACGACATTCATAACATCTTGGAGGAACAAATAAATAGGATACCGTCAACCATGGAATGTGTAACATACCGACATGCGTAACCACGAGGCTGAAAGACCAATAAAACACAGTACCAGAACAGTACATCCGCGAGTAATAGTATGATGATATGAAGGGACAGTTAGTCACCGCTGCCGGTGTCGCGGTCCACGTAGGTACTGTGTTCAACTGTGTCTGTGAGTGCCGTAGTCTGTGTAAGTGTGTGTTGAGGGTGCCGTGTGCGTCTCTGTGTGACTGTAATGTGTGTGTGTGTGTCCGCAACATGTGTATGTTGGTGCCAAGTCAGAGGCAGATCAGTATGGTAGGTGTGGGTATAGCTAGCCGTAGGCATACAGGTACTACCTGTACCACAGTAGGAGGGACAGCCCCACCCTGGGCAGGTGTGTCCTGACATAAAACAGTACAAAGGGCAAATGTCCGAGATGGTAGGACATAAATATGTCCCATATATAATGTAACAGTCGTATTTAATAGTTATGCCTGTATGTAAGAAACTTAAATCTTACATGCAATATGATAAGTAGCCAAAGTCACACAACAATAGGTATGTAGTGAGGATAAAAGTATGTGCTACCTGTGTACTGACCATGGCTATGTGTTGGCCTGTAAACACCGCTTTGTGTCCCGCAAGTGTCCAACAATGACCATATGAAAAGGTGGCAACCCATGGCAAACAGGCTCTTTTAACAACACAACCACAATGACTGCAAATATCTGGGACAGAAATACAAGGGATAGCTATCACTTACACATATCCCCTGTTATATCGCTGCAATTACGGAGGTGTACAAGTAGCAAGCTCACTTGCAGACGATATAGAAACCAATTAACAACAGCCCAACGTACAATCCCGTAACATAAGTCTAGTAACTGTTAGCACTCTAATTAGGGACGGAGCCCACACACATATATACGAATTATGTAGAAATGCAAGACCCACAAACCGTATATGTTACATACAACCACCGACATCCCCCACACTAGGAACTAAAGCAATACAAACTGTAATAGCAGCACAAACATCCAGTCAGTCAATTACATCTGCAGAACCCTCAACATACCGTGTGAGAGACACAATTAAAGGCGTCATGCAAAATTGCAGGCATTGTATAATGGAACAAACAGCCATGTTACAGGTTTTGATTGGAATACTCCGTTATCAGACGTCGGGATGACAGGTATACCCACATGTTGAACCAAATAGTCTACCTGTCACACACAATCCACAGGGGACATGAATCCAAACTATACTTGTCTCCATGCATAGCAGTTGCAGTTCACATAAAACAAAATATAGACCGTCTCCCAGAAGGTAGGGCAAATAGGCAACGCCCAAGTGGAGAATCCAATTATACCCCACTGTCGCCGCGTAATTGGTGAATGGAGTAGCTGCACAGCTGATATGCAAGTAATTAGCCACTCAGGAACACCAATTGGTGGGAAGAATCCACATGTTTCAGGTATCGACGTATATAAGGATGACTTGCCAGACATTCAAACCGTATGCTCATACCGAATAACAGTTGAAACACTGTGAGAGAGATAGAAACGCCGTAACGACAACAAGGTATGTAGAACGCCCGATATGTAAGGTTATGTATAGCATGATCTGTATTAATTATTTTTACTGTATGTATAGCCTGGTTTGCATTAATTAAACGTGTCCGCAATGCATAAAGTGGGGAAAGGTATTTATGTAGTGATGTCTTGCTGAGCATACTAACGCTTGTAGAAACTGTGCGTCCAGCAGTGGGACACAAGGTACACAGCACAGACACCACAAGGGATGCTACATGAGGGCATTAAACAGAACAATGTCATACAACCCGCCATCAGTGGTAGGGTATGTCCAACAAGGACGTGCCATAGCAGGGGATAGTATATGTTGATATACTGTCACAGCACGCATGTGTATGGGCATATAACGTTAATGACATATGTAAGGTGGTCCCGCTGTGCAAGTATGCTTTGCATTATGGGATACTATGTGAAATATGTGTAATGTATAGTATTATAGGTAGATATGATAGATATTCCACACAGCATAACAGGCATATCATATATACCACAGGTATCGTCTATTGGTATGTACAGCAACAGGATACATATGTCCTGTAGGTATGGGACATAGTAATAGCATGATAGCTAATCTAAATGGAAGGGCTACCAAGTAACCATGCACAAAGGACATGTAATAGCTGCACAGGTGCATAGTGGGGTACTATGCAGTCTGCCAAGTCCATGTGTAAGCACAACTACAGTGTTCACACTAGTGGCACCTCTCCAGGGTAGTGTCCTGTGAAGAGCAGAGCCAGGTGTCACCTGCACCACTGCACAGTACAGCCACTGCAGTGATCCCAGGCCTACATGTGTCTCCCAACCACCAAGGGAGGTATCACATGAACAGTGCTACTGAGTGTCCCTGCGTGATGTACATAGGACTTATGTTCCACAGCATGGTGAGTGTCCGGTTTGGGAATGTAACCCAGAAGCACATCCCACTCATTGTGGCATGTGTGCACATATCCATGAGCATGTTGCTCACAGTGGCCTCTGCTTATGTTGCGTATGAGGAGTATATCCATTAATAATGTTGTGGACATTGGCCCTGTCTGATCAGCAGAGGTCACCCCTGAGTATGTAGTATGCAAATGTGTACAGATGTGGTGTCCGTAGTGCAGCCGCATATTTAAACTGTTGGAGCTCAGTAAATGTCATGGCATGTTAATGTGGCATGTAAAGCTGTAGCTGTTGTGTAAGGTACACCCTAAATGGGGTGGTGTACCCTTGAATGTGTGTAGATGTCTTGAGTTCAGAGGTACAATGGGTGCCTATGTACCAGTTACACACGCAGTACAGATAGGTGTGGCCACGTAGAAGGATATCCACGCCACAGTGGCAATACGGTAACCACAGGAGTGGGTGCGACAAATGTGTGTACTGCAAACATGTACAATGTGATATGTATGTAGGGGACTACCATCCATGTGATAGTCAGTGGGTGAATGGTGTAATGCAAAGGTGATGTGCATGCACCTTGTGTTATTCAGCTTGATGCTATGATAGTCAGATTATGTATCTGTCAAAGCGACACCCATATGGTTGGAGTCAGTATCAGCTGGTGGAGCAATTATGGCGCTTGGTATGTAGGGGTTTGAAAGCTAGGCAGGGAAAGTTCCCTGTGCCAGCCTGTTCCGCAGGGAAGCATATACTGAACATGAGAGGCCCTATGACTGAGGACCGTGGTATGCCAAATGTACCTGACATATAGTAGGTACTATGGTATGCTGGCCTCACTGTGTGTCCTGTCCATGAGCCACATAGCATAACATCCTGAGACACAGGGTACGATGTGCAGGTGGATGTGTATGTTGTCAATACCAGAATGGGGAATGGTGCTGAGAGGCAATGAGAGGACAATGTAGGATGGGTGGACTCCCGTACCATCAGCAACTGCCCTGGTAACTGTATGAAAGGAGTCCACCATGTGTAGGGGCCATGCTCCGGCCTTAACAAGCCCAACCCGGGTGGCAGCAAAGGACGGGAGCCCAACAATGTCTCTGAGAATGACGTCCTTGATGATGTGCCCCATAGCCATGCAGAACAGTCCAGTCAGGTGTGTAGGACTATAGTCCCACTCGTGCAATGCGGTGCCACTTGTGTGTAGTGTGATAAATGCTGCTGTGTGCCATTCAGGGGCTACAATGTCTGAAACAAGGCTATTACTGAATATGGTGGCCTAGTGGGGAGACATGTAATTCAGAGGTTGGTGGACATCACAGCCTGGGACATTGGAAGGTGACATGGGGCCAGTGTCCCAGGACATATAGAGTGTAGGTCAGTACTGTGTAGGTGTGACCACAGGGACACCACAATGTTCATGTATGGATTGCGGCCCTGTAGTGAGTGAGATGGTGTACTGTCAGCATTGAATCCATCCTCCAGCATGTTGCCAACAATACTTGGGTCTGCAACGTTCCTGAGTGACTGTTGTATGTGACAGCAGATGTGGGTGTTGCCATCGAATACTGACATACCACCATAATGCCTGGTGGGACACCCCGGAATGTGTGGCAGTCAAGTTTACGTAGCTAGTCTTGGAGTATGTGATGAGGGACCCTGTGGCCCCACCATAGCTGACCAGTGAGCCACCCCACACATGAGAATGTACACCACTGTGCAACAGCCTACACCTGTTGTTGTACATCATATGTCCGTGGAACATGACCACCAGAGTGGCGTCTGTTATCTGGTGTGTACCATCATGGCTCTGCGTGGAATAGCATGATCCATGCAGTTGTGTACATGCTAATTAAGTGCACTGGGGTATGTGTTAGCATTTGTATGTGCATTGTCCATCTGCACGGGTGTCATGATGTTAACAACCGTTGTCAGCAGACGTCTGTAGTAGGTGTTGTAGTACACATGTACTGTGTATGCTGTGATGGATGTGTTGCCGGGATGTGGCTAACAAGGTTGATTAGCATATGTTCAGAATCCACCAATGAGGGGATAATCCCAGGTGTGTAACACCTGTCACATGGTGGTAGTGTTCATGCCAAGGGTAATGTAGGTCTTGGAGGTGGTGTGTATGGGTTGATCCAGCAGAGCGGAGGGTATGACTCATGGATGTGTCGGTACATGAGTGGCTATCCCAGTGAAGTGTGGGGTAGTGTCAGTCACACATCAGTAGTAGCTGAGGCCCACTGTCCACTATACCAACATAGAAGGTATGTTACCCGTGGGGTATGCTGTTGACTCTGTCGCTTGTTACAATGTGTATAGCAGTCCTGGACACAGTTAGTTGCACGTGGAGCACCTCTGATGCATTGTGCTAAGCAACTTGCCAGGATGTGTGCAAAACATAGTGGGATATGGGAGCCCCTCAGTTGTGGGTGTGCCGGTCCAGGTATGTGCCTGAAAGGTATGGTCTGTCTATAACTTGTCATTGCAGGTGTGCTCTGCAGAGCCTAGAGGCAGGTCCCAGTCACTGCAGAGATGTTTGAGTGGTGCATTATAAGGTGTGCCTTGCCTGCGTGCATCACAGAGGAAGATGCAAGCAATGTGTCACATGGCCCCATGTCGCGCCTGCCAGTTACCGCCCTGCCGGTGACAGTTATTGGAAACTGTGCAAGACAGGCAGTATAGAAGCAGCAAGAGCCTTACATGTGAGCTGTACTCCCAGGGCTGACAGGTGCAAGTCATCTGTGCCACAGCATTGTGTTTGACCAGAACAGTCATAGCGGACAGATACCACATGCCTGTGGAATGACAATAGGAGCATAGGCAACTGTTGAAGTGACACAGTCAGTCATTGTACAGTGGTATCATGTCCGGACAAATGCAAAATGCTCCCCAGGGCTAAGCCCACACCCTCAGGGCTATAAGACTGGTGAGCTATTGCATGTCCCTGCACACGTAGTCTGTGAAGTGGCATCACAGGGCAGTCACACTAACATGGCGAATGACAGACATATCATACCTGGTGAGGTGTGGCATGGGTGCATAGGTTATGTTGCAGAAGCAGTTACCTGACAGCAAGATGTAAGCGACTAACGCCTTGTGTGGTCTGCTGTGTGGAACTGCAGTGTGACACCCTACAGAGTCAGCTATGACTGGTGTGTTGTGAATGTTATAACTCACTATTGGCTGTATGTGGTGGGCACACATGAGTCTGTGGGCTATAAGCTGGTGATGTTGTCTGCCATGATGGGGGCTACCTCTGGTGCCTACAGTGAGTATGGAGACGTACTGCACAGGTTGTCCTCGTAGGTGTGGCCAGTGGTGTAGATCATGTCAGACTATGTGATGGGTGGGGTGTGTTGCGAATGTTACACATCCCCAAATGACTGTCAGGTGCAGTCAGGGTTGGCGACAGCATTACCCCCAGCCATAGCTGTCAGCCTCCTGTCCCCAAATTGAGGAACATTAGCCCTCATACTGTGTGACAAATGGGCGAAACGTGGAACACTTACAACTGGCTTACTAACAGCGTCAACTAGAAAGGGCATATGATGGCTAAAATAGGCTGGTCTTACGAATAAAACATATATTCCATTGAATTAATATGATTCCCATCTATTTAGCCATGGCTAGCAGGTAAACTATGTACAACAATGAATGTGTGACAGACCCTTCCAATGTGGAACCTTGAGGAACATGCACCTTTTAGAACCCCAAATGAGGTACATTCCCCGTAATGAGGTACACCTGAGAGCTATGGGCCCAGCACGGCTGCAGAAGTGCATCCCCCACAGGCTGTAGTGCCGTATGTTGGGAGGTGAGCATTGAATGTGTACATGAGACAATTGCTCTATTGCCACATGTACGACATATCCCTCATATAGACAGGCAGTAGCACTGGTACGTGACAGTT
>NC_056741.1:1721738826-1721808826 GCF_019279795.1 Protopterus annectens | reverse complement strand
ATCAAAGAGATGTATACAGAAATATGTAAGAGAGGACAGTAAATTTTCAAATCCTAGTAAGATAATTGATGTGAAAATGTATATGTCACAAAGACAATTTTGTAATCATAAAATTTTGCAACATGCATGTCATAATAATTAATGGTGGTCACACTTCCTGAGCAAACATAGGTAAATAAAACAGATGTGATATTACAGGATGTAATAGTTACACAAATTAAAATTGTAGCAAATGTGACTGACATGACACATGATTGTCATTGACATGCTGAGTTGAGATGACAGTTCGCATGGACAGTATGTGCATTCTGTCAATATAACAAGTTGGAAAATAAGAATGGCTCAGAAGCCAACATCTCCTTTCACAAGGATCAAACCCATCCCATCATTGTTAAAACTAATCTGTGTTAACTGTGTCTGCCACAGAGATATGCCTAACACATATCTGGGTAGGATCACCCCTGAAGAGAATTATGCTCTTCAATATTCTAATGGTTATACATCCCATATGTAGGTGTGTGTGGTGTTACAAATGTGGGAGGAGAGTCTCACATACACATTACCTTGTGTAAGGCACTCTTGCTTGAAACTATGATGCAGTGTATTCCCCAGAGCTGTGTATTGATGGCATCTGCCAGAGATGTAGCAACTGGTATTGTGACAAACAAATGAAACAAATGTGTGAATTAAGAAAGGATCCTTGATAATGAATGTCATATGAACATGCCAGACTGATGGCAATTAAATGAGTATGCACATGTGCACACAATTGTGATCAGTCCTATATTAAAATTTCATGGTCAAGGATGGCTTCTCTGTATGTCTGTATATGTACCACCCAAGAACTGGAGCATACATGTGTACACCACAGGAATCACTGCATATGCCAAAACTGCACACTCACCATGACACTAGCAGAATAAATGTCTATTGCCATGAAATCCAAAGCTACATTTACATGTGTTTGCACAACATATGAAGGGATAAGACTAACATGATGCAAAGGTTGTGTGTGACATTGATACATTCATACAAAATGAAACGAAGCAGTACAACTCCTCCAAATAACAATATGGCTATTAATCACATTCACCAACAGTGGAACTATCACAGCTGTTGAACTTCACCTAAGTGAAGTCATTCGATCAGCTGTACTTTATTTGCCCATAATGTTTATCTGCTACAGTTGATGGGGGAGACCTCCTCCACTCTACACATACAATGTACATTGAGGGGGAATGTCTTTCATCGGTAACAGTTACGGACACAAATGCTTACAATTCTAGTTTGGAACACTTGCCTAAGCATTGAGAAAATCAACACCATAGTGGGATCAATTAATGTGCTGTGGAATAAGTGCATTGTCAAATGTCATATGTGTGGTCATCTGAAAGCATTACATCACATGTATGAATCAAGGAATATGTGTCCCTGTAATTTCTTTGAAATAATCTTACTGTATGTCAGACAACCCTGCCTAATGCTACATATACCCAAACACATATGCACCCCCCCCGTTATTGTCACTGTAACAGTAGAACAACAATTATGTACAATGTGGATATAATTTCTTATTGTAACACATGCCTTAGGTTGGCAACAGCATTATATAATCTCATGCCCTCAGTCTTGAGGAGATGTCTCTCTGCAACTGTGATGGAATGACATTCTATTCAAATGACAGCATGAGTCTTAAATACAGCCTTTTCAAAGGAAGTGTACAATAAACACTTGTAATAGGAAACAATATCTACTCATGAACATAGAACATGTGTTTGGCAACACTGTTAACAGCATGTACACTGTCTGTAAGCAGAGTCATTAGAATTTTGGCTATATAGCTAATATTACAGGCTTATGAAGATTTGCTGAAACACACGATTAACTAGAGATTTAGTTGATGACTATGACACTGCACATTTCAATGGATGACATCACCATTGTGTATTACTTTCATGTTTCCACTAAAAACTGGTTGCACAGAAGGAGCACACTGTGTGAATTTATTTCATATATGTATTTGTAGCCTGGTCTGCGCACTAAGAGGAAGAAATACAAACAACAGCCATTCTCATATTCAAACTTCCTGCCTATCACCTGCAGAATCTACAAACAACTGTATTATACACACACACCACAGGAGAGGTCTGATTGCTTGTGAGTCACACTGCATCATTGAAAGGATTACATCAGCTATGTCATGCAAAGGAGATGTGTGTGCAAAAATTACTTCTGCAACTAAGTGGAATTCTAAATGTTGTCAATAGTAAGAAGTATAACGCACTCATGCATCCATTTACATTTACACACACACACACACACACACACACACACACACACACACACACACGATCAGAAATGTCTCACTGCTATATTTTAACTTCCTCCCTATTGACAGACATAATCTACACACAAGTTTATTATACACATATGCCACAGTAGAAGTCTGATTGGATGGCAGCCACACTGCATATTTGTAAGGATGACATTGACTACGTCATGCAAAGGAGATGTGTGTGCAAAAATTACTTCTAAATGTTGTCAATAATAATAGGTGTATGTTACTCCTAAATGCCAATTGTCTATACTGACAATTTTTCCTTTTCTTTCAAAATTGTTTTGTTGCAATATATCAAGGCAATTTTAACCTATACCTTATATTTCTGATTAGAGTTTATGATTACTTTATATGTGGGTAATAGAATCCTGGAATGTGAAAGGTCTTCAACTACCTAAAAAGAGGAAATTATTTTGCACTTGTTTTATAAATCTAAGGCTGAAATTATATTTATACAAGAGAAACACATGACATCATGTCAATGGTCACAAATTACTAAGAACAAATGTGTAAATGCTGTTATAGAATCTGTTGCAAAACAAATAGCTCAGGTGTTGCTATTATAATTTAGAAATATTTTAAAGATTCAATAATTCATTATAACTCTGACTCCAATGAAAGATTGTGTTATTTAATTATTAAAAGTAATTTTTGGATAAATTGGTATTATTATGAAACATATATGCTCCCTGTAACAGAAAACAAACCTTTATTTATTTATTGGGGTTGGGAGGTTGGCATAATGGTTAAGGTGTTTACCTTACAGACACAAGGCCCAGGGTTTGATACTCACATATGGCAATTCACTAGACTTAAAATGGCCCACAAGGGCAGTTAGCCTTGTACTAATCTATGAACCTATAACCATGCCCCTATATAAAATATTAAACCTTTTTCCTAATCATTACTATGTTATTGGTGGGGATTGGAATGCAGTGGCAGAACCAAATGTAGACAGAACAACTAATATTAAAACATATGAAGACTACTCAGCCAAGACCATTGCTGAACTAAAATCAGACTTTAATTTCTTTGATCCCTCTATTTTAAAAGGAATAATAGCCTAACTCAAAAATATGCATATTATTTTTTGTGTCACAAGTCTTGGTCTAGAATCAATTTCTTTTTGATATCAGAAGCTTTCTTAAAATTCAGTTATACTTTTCAAGTTGAACCCAGATTCTTCTCAGATCATTCCAAAAATTCCCTTGGTATTAATTTCTTCAGTCTTTTTCAAAATAAAAATGGAGTTAATAATTAAATATTAAATCTTAGTTTTCCCCAAACAGATGATGGAGAAAAAGAAATTGCTTATCTATTAGAAAATTCTCTTCAAAATGACTATGATTCGCAAATTCCTGTGGGTATTCAATGAGCAGCTCTTAAGTCCCAACTCAGAAGCATATTATAAGTAAAGCCACTCATTATAATAAATTATTTAATCTTAAAGAATCAGAATTAAAAGCAAAAATGAATAGACTAGATCAAGATTTACAGACTAACTTTAAGAACAAAACTGTGAAACGTATTGCTGACCTCCAAAAAGAACTTTATATATTAAATATTAAACAATCATTTTATAAAATAAAAATCTTAGTAAGATACTTTGAATGGGTGATAACACCTTCTAAATTCCTATATATAATACCCCACCCTTGATAACTGAAATCATATTTTAGAGCAAAAGTTACAAAACTAGAAACTAAATAATGGAAAATCTTGTGCAGATTTATACTAACCTTTATGGAAAACATAAGCTTAATTTTTCTATCCAAGAATTAGAAAGTTTCTTAGGTAGTTTATCTTTTCCAAGGCTTAATACGACACAACAAGACAAGAACTCTGCACCTTTTAATCAGCAAGAAATCTTAGATATTATTAACAGCCTTAAACTGGATAAAGCTCTCGGCCCAGATGGTCTAATAGCTTATTTCTATAAAATTTTTGTTCAGCCAATTTCTGGAAATTTATTATAGGTATTTAATTATATACATAGGAATGGTAACTCCAACTTCCATGTGAATAATTCCAAAACCATTCTAATCCCTCAATGAAATCAGGATCTCAGAGATCCCATGAATTATAGACCGATATCTCACATAAGTATTGATATTAAGAATTTGCTCTAATTCTAGCAAACAGGTTGAAACCTATCTTGCCACAAACAATATCTCCTTTTCAATTGGATTTTATACAAGCCAGACACATTTGTCATCATACACTAGCATTAGATACACTAATTATGCTATCTAAACATTACAATTCATCTCTGTTTTTGCTTGCATTAGATGCCTCAAAAGCATTTGACAGATAAAATTTAAATTTTCTCTTCACAGTTTTACCACACCTCGTCTTTCCTTTTCCTCTTATTAATCTTATAAAAATGCTTTATTTGAATGCATATACTTCTCTATGTATTAATAAACGTTTCTTGTCTCTGATTAAAACAATAAATGGTACAGGACAAGGTTGTCCACTTTTGCATTACCTGTTTAATATCTATATGGTACCTCCATTCTTAATGATAATTCAAAATATGTATCACTTAATACCAGAGATTTGTAGACCCTTAACTGTTTTTGCGGATGATCTAAATTTATATTTTACATTGCCTGGTATGGATTTATTTTACATAGTATTGATAACTTTTCTAAATTCTCCAACTATCAAATAAATTCACTTATATCTTCCACTTTCCCATTAATTCTAACTACAGTTTGTTTCATATTATTCCTGACTCATCAATCAAGATTAATACTTCACCTAAATATATGGGTATAACATTTTATCACAACCCTAACTCACTCACTTTTTAAAACTAATTTTGCAAAAATGTGGTCAAATATTGAAAATATTACAAATTGGAATAAACTAAATCTTTCTCTACTTTCCAAGGTAGCTATCATTAAGATGATATATTAAATGTTAGTAAAATATTTCAATTAGCATATTATAATCCTAAATCATCTTTGTGGAGTTCTTCTTGAGTTAAAATATGGTATAACTTTGCATGTAATTCAAACTGTAACCCAAAAGCCGTAGCTTTTATTAAAAATGAGAATTTAAAAAGCACTAAACTACATGATTTCCTAACACATAAAATAAAAATCATCCAAAATCTTTTAGAATTGTTTAATTTGAATAATTAATTTATGATATTACAACCATTCTACTTACATTTTAACCTAATGATTAATAATAGAGTCCTAAATCTTTCTAATTTCCCACTCCTTAAAGTTAAGTCAGTCTTGGATTTTATTTAAATCAAAATCTTTAAATTAGCAATTTGAGAAAATCCTTTAACTGTGCAAAAATCTATACTGTTGTGCTAAGACAAATAAGACAACTAATTTCAATATAGCTGAATGAATCCAATATAAATGAAGCAAATATAACAGATGTAACCAATTATGGGAATCCTTCTCCTCGAAAAATATGTTGTCAGTACATACAAACTATTTACTTCATTAAGATTTTAAGAATCCATTATCTTTTCTAATTACTGGACCAAAATACACCTGGAAATTTTATATAATCAAGAACTCAAATCAATATAAGTTCTAATTTTTTACCTAGCAAAAAACGCTTCTACATACAGTTAATGATAAATAACAATGCATATCTAACTCCAGCAATTCTTTAAAAAATTTACCCTAACCTGCCAGCAAATTACTTTCTTTGTAAATATTACTAAGATGATATTTTTCATATACTATGAAACTGTAAACAATCATATAAACTCTTGTGTTCTCTAAAAGTTGAACTAGACAAACGGGTTACAAATAACTATTTTTTGTGGGAATTTGCTCTTTTACATATCCCTCTGAATGAATTAACTCAAAAAGATATTTGCATACTAATCACACTATTCTCACTGGTTAAACTCTTTATTACCCAAAATTGGAAGGATAGAGCTGAAGTCAACTGGGATGGGTTCAAATGGCTATTAAGTGCATGTTGTTTGAATGCATTCTTACAATATAAACAAGTATACATTTTATAACAGTTAACTGTTTTTTATTGTGCACATTTTACAGAGTTTTATTCCAGTGTTATAAATCATTTGTTTTATATATTTTTTGAAAATAATAAGCTATGTCACTATTATAATTAAGCTCCTTTTAAAATCTTCTTTTTTATTGCTAATTATTTGTATGCTCATATTTTAGGCTTTTGGCATTTTATTGCATATAGTGTATATATTGTAAACAATCTATTTTGTGTGTATAGTTTTAAATATTTTGTAAATAAGTTATTGCCTCTTCTATGTGTGTTATTCACATTCTCATGGTTGAACATTACATTCTAGGCAAGATTTTTGGATTTTTTATTTTTCCATTTTATTTATTTATTTAACATTTGTTTACCGGGAAAGTCCATCTGGATACAGGTCCATTTTCAGCAGAGGCCTGGGGAGAAAAGCTCCAACAATATGAAAAACAAACAAACATTATACCACATGAAGCACAAAACACACACCTACATTCGCGGAGGCTCTCAATAAAAATCTGCCCAAACAACTGAGACCTCCAAAGCAGAAATGCAAGCAACCTCCACCCCCCAAACTCAACCCAAATAACACAAAACCCACAAACTCAGTGTGCCACTCAACTACAGCCCATAAGGCATAACATACCCAACACTGTAGTCATAGGTGACTCTATAGTCAGGCACACTGATGTTCCACTCACCAGGCTAAACAAGGAGAAAGTTACTGTCAGCTGCCTGTCGGGTGCCAGGATCTGCCACATAACGCATGCACTCAAGTCACTCCACAACAAGTACAAATATGACTCTGTCATTGTCCATGTTGGTGTGAATGACCTGAGACATACTTTCCTGGACTACATGAAAAGAGACATGGAGGAGCTCTGCAAACTTGTAGCCAGGCAGGTATGACCCTAGCCATGAGTAGCATCCTGCCATCACCCAGAATGATACCACAGTACAAGGACAAAATGATTGACTTCAAAAATTGGCTAAGCTTCTGGTGTCATTCTAAGGGAATCCAGTATCTGTCTGCCTGGGATGGCATGATCGACAGACCACGATGCTTTGCCAGAGATGGCCTGCACCTGTCGCCCTTGGGATTCAGGATACTGGCCAATACTCTTGCCACCCCTATAATGCCTTTTTAAGGCAAGGTTCAAATGACAAATTCATCTCTGTAACAGGTACAAGCAAGCAAAATCTGAGGGTAATGCTACTCAATACTAGAAGTCTGAACCTCAAAATGCACTCACTCGAGGCACTCCTTAAAACGGAGAACATCAACATATGTGCAGTGACAGAGACCTAGATCAAAGCTCCAGAGAGCACCCCTGCATTACCAACCGGGCTATAATTCATATCACACCTTTCGGCCCCCTAACCCAGACCGAAACACTAAAGGTGGAGGCGTGTCCATATTCATTAAGGATATCCACACCTCCAAGCTAGTTGCTCAGCATAACGCATCCAAGATTATCCAAGTTCAACTAACCCTGGGCAAGACCGGAATCCAGATTGTAGCTTGCTACAGACCCCCCACCATGCCCCAGGATTCCCACTCCTCTTTTCTTGATACACTGGAAAATATTAGGGTACAACCCAACACCCTAATAATGGGTGATTTCAACTACTCCACCATTAAGGCCAAACAACATGCCAGACACACTTGTAATAGATGACTCCATAGTCAGACACACTGACGTCCCGCTCACCAGACTGAACAAGGAGAGGGTCACAGAAAGCTGCCTGTCGGGAGCTAGAATCCGCCACATAACACAAGCACTCAGGTCACTCCACAGCAAGTACAAATATCACTCAGTCATTGTACATGCCGGTGTGAACGACCTGAGACGTACCTCCCTGGACTACATGAAAAGAGACATAGAGGAGCTCTCTGATTATGTAGCCCAGGACAGTATGACCCTGACCCTGAGCAGAATCTTACCCTCACCAAGAAAAATGCCACAGTACAAAGACAAAATTATCAGTTTTATCAATTGGCTTAATTACTAGTGTCATTCAAAGGGGATCCAATGTCTGTCGGCTTGGGATGACATGCTCGACAAGCCATGCTGCTTCACAAGGGATGGCTTGCACCTGTCACCCCTGGGCTTCCGGATATTGGCCAAGGCTCTTGCCACCCCCATAGTGCCTTTTTTAGGCAAGGCTCAAATGACAAACCTACCTCCCTAGAAAACACAAATGGAAAAAAAATAAGGGTAATGCTGCTCAATGCCAGAAGTCTAAACCTCAAGATGCACGCCCTCAAAGCCCTCCTCAGTATGGAGAACATCGATGTCTGTGCAGTGACTGAAACCTGGTTCAAGACTCCTGAGAGCACCCCAGCACTATCAGGTTTTATCTCATATCATGCTTTCTGGCCCCAAAACTTGGACCGAACCACAAAAGGAGGGGGAGTATCCATATTCATCAAAGATACCCACACCTCCAGGTTAGTGGCAACGCACAAAGCATCGGAGACCATCCAGGTGCAACTAACCATAGGCAAAACTGCCTTACAATTTGTAGCATGCTACAGACCACCCTCTCAAACTCAGGAAACCCACACAGCCTTCCTGAAGACACTGGAGAGTATGAATGTTTCTCTAAATATCATCATATTGGGAGACTTCAACTACCCAAACATAGACTGGGAACATTACTCAAGCCCAAACACCCTAGCCCAAAGGTTCCTAGAATTCATAAACTCAAATGTGATGGAACAACTAGTCACCATTCCCACAAGAGGAGACAATATACTAGACCTGATCATCACAAACATGGGGACAAAATGCTCCACACCGGAAGTATATCCCTCATTGGTAAGATCAGACCATAAATTAATCTCACTGGAAATCCACATCCCGCCCCACCCCTGCACAAAGACCACAGTGAAGAACTTCTCAAAAGCCAACTTCACACTTCTTAAGACTGAAGTGGTATCCTTCAAGGTCCCTGGGCCACTGGAAACAACAATCCACACTGCTGAATCCTTTGCAAATGCCTTCTATGGGCACCTTCAAGAATGCATGGATCATGCAATCCCAAATAAAACCAAGACCCATTCCCCCAAAGGCAGGCGCCTGGTCTGGTGGACCCCAGCCATAAACAAACTTTACAACAGAAGGAGGAAGCTACTACATGACAGAGCAAAATCCCTAAATGGGAAGGCATCTCTGATCAGTACTAGCAAAAAACTACGATCACTCATAAAATCATCCAAGGCCAACTTTGAGAGAAAAATCGCAAAAGACACAAAAGACAATCACAAGGCCTTCTTTAGCTATGTTAGAAACCTGGGTGGAAACTCCCAGATATGCTCAGAGTTAGTTAAAAATGACAATAAATACACTGAACCCACTGACAATGCCAACATTCTGGCAGATAGGTTCAGTGCAAATTTCTCCTCCCCCTCCCCGCCAAAAGGAGAAATAACTATCCCAGCAGAGTGTAGCCTCCCTGACATCTCAGATGCCCAGGTGAGAGCTGCCCTCTCTAAAGCTAAAAACACAGCATCAATGGGACCGGACGGTGTCCCGGGCTGTGTGCTACATGAACTCCAAGAGGAACTAAACCCAAACATAAGGCTGCTGTTTAATCTTAGCCTTACTACAGGATACGTACCCAAAGAGTGGCGTACGGCAACAGTGGTCCCACTTCACAAAGGCGGTGCTTCTACGGACCCTGGAAATTACCGCCCCATAAGTTTGACGAGCCTGGTCTGCAAAGCTATGGAGAGGATCATTATGGAACTCATAAGCAAAGACATTGGGGACCTACAGACATTGGATCCTACCCAATTTGGCTTTGTCAAGGGCAGATCCTGCCTTTTAAACTTGGTCGACTTTTTTGAAACCGTCACTAAGGCCATTGATGAAGGCAAGGCAGTTCACACAGCCTACCTTGACCTTGCAAAAGCCTTTGACACAATACCACACTCAGGCATCATAGACAAACTCACCAGATTAAATGTAAACCCATATGTCACGAGATGGGTTGCAAACTGGCACAAGGACAGAACCCACAGGGTCAGAGTTGCTGGAGCTATGTCAGACTCTAAGCCAGTCACAAGCGGTGTCCCACAGGGCTCAGTTCTGGGACCCCTCTTGTTTGGCATTTATTTTTCTGAGGTACAGGCAAACATAGGAGGATTATGGCTGACAAAGTTCGCAGATGACTGCAAACTGGGCGCCATAATTGATACTCCAGCAGACACAAACATCCTTCAGAAAGGACTCATAGAAACGGATAATTGGTGCCAGAACCATGGCCTTAAGCTTAACACCAAAAAATGTATAGTCATACCCTTTGGGAAAAACAAGGTACCCACAAATTACCACATAGGTGGTAATCCATTAAGTACGGAAGAGGTAATCAGGGACCTAGGGACCCAGGTTGACAGTAACCTCTCATTTGACATTCACATTGCCAAAGTGGTTAGGAAGACCTTCTATATTGCCCACCTTATCATGAAGGGTTTCACATCTAGATCAAGAGAGGTCATTGTGCCCCTGTACTCATCTCTTATTAGGCCAATGATTGAGTACAATGTCCCATTTGGGATGTATCTTACCCGACACATGCAGCAGTTGGAAAGACCCCAAAAGTTCCTCACCAAGAGGATAAAGGGTCTTAAACATATGTCATATGCTGCCCGACTGAAAAAACTCCAACTCTATTCAGTCGCATACCGCCTACTCAGAGGTGACCTGTGCCTAACGTACAAGGCCATGTCTAATCTGGAATTAATGGACATGCTCCACCTCAAAAAATCCAAATCCATCAGAGCCACGAGAGCAACAGACTTAAACCTCAACACAGAAATAAATAGGACGTGCTGGAGGGACAGATTCATAACCCAGAGGCTCCCTACACTCTGGAACAGAATCCCAGTCCATGTTAGGCAGAGCCCCTCACTAACTCTATTCAAGAGAAGTCTTGACAATTGGATGGGAGATCGTTGGTTTACCCCAGGGGTCATCTCTGTGTCACTACTAGACAGAGGCACAGTAAACTAAACCCTAAATGGGCATAGTATTCTCATCCTAAGGGGTGGTGAAAGCCACACACACTCTGGCTAGGCTTATAAATGCCCTAGGGCAGATAGCCTAGTACGAACCTATGAACCTATGAACCTATTAACTGGGAAAACTACTCATGTAACAAATCTTTTGTGTGACTTTTTCTGGAATTCATCAATTCCAATGCTTTAGATCAACTTATCCACACTCCCATCAGGGGCAGCAATATCCTAGACCTGGTCATCACCAACACTGGTGATCGGTGTTCCACACCAGAGATTAATTCCTCGTTGGTCAGATCCAACCACAAGCTAATCACCCTAGACATCCACATCCTGCTCCCACCCCCACCCCCACCCCCGCTAGGGAAACAAACGTAAAAAATTTCTCCAAAGCCAACTTCACACTTTTTAAGACAGAAGTGGCAGACTTCGCAACACCCATGCAGATGGACAATAGAGGTAAGACTGCTGAATCCTACACAAATGCACTTTATAAGCTCTTACACGAGTGCATGGATCGTGCTATCCCTAACAGAACCAAGATGCTATCCTCCAAAAAATGGAAGCCAATCTGGTGGTCTTCTGCCATAAACAAACTCTACAACAGAAGAAAGAAACTGTTGCAAAAAAGAGTAAAATCCCATGATTGGAGGAACTCCCTGGTCAGCCTCAGTAAGAAGCTGAGATCTCTCATACAATCCTCCAAAGCTAGTTATGAAAACAAAATCACCACTGATTCTAAAGACAACCACAAAGCATGCTATAGCTATGACAAGAATCTCAATGGCAACACTCAATTCTGCTCTGAGTTACAGCACAATGGCACTAAATATACAGAACCAACTGATATTGCAAACATCCTGGCAAATAGGTTCAGTGCTAACTTTACCCCTTTCTCACTCCCCTAAAGGGCCCATCTCTATACCGGAAGAATGCAAAGTTCCTGTAATCACGGCTGCACAGGTAAAAACCTCACTCTTCAAAGCCAAGAACACAGCATCCATGGGACCTGACAACATCCCAGGCTGCCTTCTGCATGAACTACAGAAAGAACTGGCACCCCACCTAAGTACCATGTTCAGCCATAGCCTCACCTCAGACTTTCTGCCCATTGAATGGTGCACAGCGACGGTTATCCAACTCCACAAAGGAGGAGCCACGACAGACCCCGGGAACTACTGCCCCATTACCCTGCTGAGCCTGGTCTGTAAGGCCATGGAACATATCATCATGGAACTCATAAACAAAGACATTGGAGAGCTCCAAACTCTGGACCCCACACAGTTCGGGTTTGTAAAAAGCAGATCATGTCTCCTAAACCTGATAGACTTCTTTGAAGCAGTCACCAAAGCCATAGATGAGGGTAAGGTGGTTCACACAGCCTATCTAGATCTCGCCAAGGCATTTGACACTATCTCCCACTCTGGAATTATAGATAAACTCACTAAACTAGGTATAAATCCCTATGTCACAAGACGGGTTGCCAACTGGCTTACTGACAGAACCCACACTGTGAAAGTAACAGACTCCAAGGCATATAAATAGGATAACGACTCTGGGGCCATTACAAGCCTAGCCATAGGATTACCCTGTCATCGTGCCACCCGACCTTAGTTCCCAGTGCCTCTGTTGAGTAGAGTTACTGGGTTATCCTGGGGTGAATTTTCTATTTCCCATCTACTCATCAAGATTTCTTTTGAAGAGGGTCAGCGAGGTGCTCTGCTTGATATGTATGGGAAGTCTATTCCATAGCATGCGCAGTCTCTGGGTTATGAACCTGTCCATCCAGTACGTTCTGTTGTAATGCGGTTGAGGTCTCTGGAACGTGTGGTGCAGAGGGATTCGGATTTCTTTAGATGTAGCATTTCTAACAGAGCTGGGTCAGACATGGCTTTGTAAGTCAAGCAGAGATTGCCTCTAAGTAGACGATATGAGACAGAGAATAGTTGGAGTTTTTTGAGTCTGTTTATATAGGACAAGTGTTTAAGGCCTTGGATCTTCTTTGTGATGTACTTTTGAGGACTCTACAGTTGTTGCAGGTGTCTAGTGAGGTACATGCCAAATGGGGTATTGTATCTGATGATTAGCCTAATGAGGGAAGAGTAGATGGAGACAATGACCTCTTTCTTCCTGGATGCAAAATCCTTAGTAATGAGATGTGCTACATAGAAGGACTTTCTGACCACTGTGGCAATGTGGTGATCAAAAGAGAGGTTTCAACCTGTGTTCCCAGATATCTTATGACACCTTCTTTGTTCAGTGGACTACTATCGATGTGGTAATTCATGGGAACTGGGTTTTCCAAAAGGGGGATGATGACACATCTTTTGACATTGAGTTTAAGGCCATGGTTCTGACACTAGTCATTGGTCTCAGTGAGGCCATTCTGTAGGATGTCACCATCACTTGGAGAGTTAATAATAGCTCCCAACTTGCAATCGTCTGTGAACTTTGTCAGCCAGAGTCCCTTCGTGTTGGCCTGGACTTCAGAGAAGTAGATACCAAACAGGAGAGGACCCAGAACTCAACCCTGTGGGACTCCACTCATGATTAGTCGGTAGTCTGACTTGGAGTCAGCTACTTTCACACTGTGGGCTCTATCTGTGAGCCAGTTTGCAACCCACCTAGTGATATAGGGGTTGATGCCTAGCTTGGTGAGTTTTTCTATGATTCCTGAGTGGGGAATGGTATCAAAAGCCTTGACCAGATGAAAGGTAGGCTGTATGAACCACCTTGCCTTCATCCACAGCTCTGATGACTGACTCAAACAATTCAACCACATTGAGCAGGCATGATCTACCCTTCACAAAACCAAACTGTGTGGGATCCAGAGTTTGGTGATTCCCGGTATCCTTGTTTATTAGGTCCATGATGATGTGTCCCATAGCTTTGCATATCAGACTCATCAGGCTAATGAGTCAATAGTTCCCAGGGTCTGTAGTCACTCCTCTTTTGTGGAGAAGGATGACTGTAGCAGTGCGCCATTTGGTAGGGACAAAGCCTGAGGTGATGCTGTGATTGAACAGATCACGCAGATGAGGTGCTAGTTCATTCTGTAGTTCATGTAGAATACGGCCAGGGATATTGTCAGGTCCCATAGAAGCTGTATTCTTGGCTTTGGACAGTGCTATTTTAACCTGTGCAACAATAATATTGGGTGCCTGGCAATCTACTGGTATTGTGATTGGTCCTTTGGGGAGCTGAAGGAGTAAAGTTGACACAGAATCTGCCGGCCAGTATATTTGGCAATATCTGTTGGCTCGGTATAGGAGATACCATTGTGCAGTAGCTCAGATCAAATCTGGGTATTGCTGTGGATATTCTTTACATAAGTATGGAAGGTCTTGTGGTTGTGTTTACTATCTACTGCAATTCTGTTTTCATAGCTAGCTTTAGAGGATTTGATGAGGGATGTCAAGTTTTTGTTGAGGCTGATAAGGGAGTTTTTCCAGTCTTGTGACTTTACCTTATTCCGCATCAGTTTCCTCTTTCTGTTGTAGAGTTTGTTTATGGCAGGGGACCACCAGATTGGCTTCCTTATTTTGGAGGAGAACATATTGGTTCTATAGGGTATGGCGAGATCCATGCATTTGTGTACGTGTTTGTACAGTGCATCGGTGTATGATTCAGAGCTCATGCAACTATCCTCCATTTGTATGGGTACTGTGAAGTTAGCCACCTCTGTTTTCAGTAGCCCAAAGTTAGCTTTGGAGAAGTTACCTTTGTGGGGGGTGGGGTGGATTTCCAAGGTGATTAGTTTGTGATCAGATCTAACCAGGGAGGAGTTGACTATTAGTGTATAGCAATGGTTGTCCATGTTAGTAATGACCAAGTCAAGGATGCTGCTACCTCAAGTGTGGGTAATAATGAGCTGGTCCAGGGCATTGGAATTAATGAATTCCAGGAAACATTGGGCAAGTGTATTGGTGCATGAGTAGTTTTCCCAGTTAATGGAGGGGTAGTTGAAGTCACCCAGTATGAGCGTGTTAGGTTGGACCCTAATATTCTCCAGGGTGCTTAAGCATGTGGAGTATGAGTCTTGGGACATGGTTGGGGACCTATAGCAGGCTATGACCTGAATTGCTGTCTTACTCAATGTTAGCTGCACCTGAAGTATCTCTAATGTGTTATGTTGGGCTACCAGTCTGGAGTGTTTGCATCCTGTATGAATATGAAAACACCACCACCTTTGAAGCTTCGGTCCAAGTTCTGGGGCTGAAAGGTGTGGAATGAGTTATAGCCTGGTATTGCAGGGGTGCTTTCCGCTGCCTTTAATTAGGTCTCTGCTAGAGTGCTGTAACAAAGCACACCTGTGCCACACTAAAATGCACTACTGATGGCATGGAAAATTCAATTTCTGACCTTGCACATTGGACAGTGGACTATTTGTTCATTGCTTTGAAATGCAGTGAGTCATCAGTGTGCTTTGCCAAAGCCATTGCAAATGAGGAGCAAAAGTTTTAAAAAAGTCAGTATTAATAAATACAGGGTAATAATGAAAAGACAGGATTATGACATTTCCTAGATTTCTGTGTGTTACAACCTTATCATATACTCAGAAAATATGCATTAACCCTGTCAAACAGCACACTACCAGGAATTGAGCCCTCAGCTCAGTGCAATAACAACACACATTTTTTGTGTTACTTATCCCTCATTGCCACCAATACAGGACCAGGAAATATTACTTCCTTATTTGCTTGAACATGTCTGGATCAATGTGATACTGACCAATACTTTGCACTAATAATAGCCCACATCATTTTAATGTCACGTTGCCAATGCAACCAGCTATCTCTTCTCTTTATTTTCTGAACACCTTCCCCTCCTCTCAGCTTAACTGCAGAAATGTAATGTCATGGTGATTTATTTGCATCTTAGTTTCAATGTGTAATACAGCTGATCAGCATTTCAAACACATTTTAAGCAGAGAATGGACAGTGTGCTCCTATGACAAGGATATCAGTGCTGTTAAGGTTGTTCTTGTAGATCAATGTGTGTGCATATACCTTTAAGAAGCTATCCAAGGGCTTGCACAAATGTATAAATACTGAGCACGTGCAAGTCTGACTGCCATTTTGTACTAAGCTGTTGAGATGTAAGCATGTATGTATATAAGGCTTGTCTGTTAACTAGTTCATTCGTACTTTATGATGCTGTTATACATCCTAATGCGTCTAAAGGACATGAATCCGAAATGGCATATCCAAAAGGCATGGAGTTAAAGGCAGCTTGGCTAAAACAACGTAAGACACTTGCTAGGAATTGGAGGAATATACATTAGTGAATCCTCCCTAAAATGTACCTACTTTGCAAAACAGGTCAGAAATGAATTTCAGGTATTAAAACTTGCGCAGCACTATTTCTTTTTTGTATAATATGAAATGGGGCATACAGAACATTCTAAAAGATATGTGCATAAACCAATATGTACGATATTGATAAAAATATTCAAATTACTATGGAAAATGTCTGAAATAAAGTCTGAATTGCATAAAATGAATAAAATAAAAGGGAATGACTACAATTTCACAAAGCATGTATTTTTGGTATTAAGCAAAGATATCCACGTTATCAGAAGTTCGCATGTTTGTGCAGTGTTACAGTAAGGCTATTTCTCAAAAGTACAGCCGCTACAGGGCATATTTTGCAGAGTACAGCCATTACATAGCATATTTTGTAAGTACAGTAATTTGAAGTTTATTGTGCATTTGAATGTTGTTAAAAGCGCAAAGAACAGTTTGTTCATACATAATTACAAGAGCAATATTTTCATTGTGTTTGTGTACACTTTGTGGGCATGGCAGATGGATTTTGAAAACCCAGTGCACTTGTGTTTGACAGTAATATTGCTGAGAACTGGAGAGGGTTTAAATAATAGTGTGACATTTTCATACAGGCTGCATTTTCTGATAAAGATGGCCATACAAAGGCATTTATTCTACTTAATTTAGCTGGGTCAAAAGCTATAGAAAGGGAACGCTCATTTGTGTATTCACCTGCTATCAATACCAGAGGGGGATTGTTGTACAGGCTAAGTCAAAAGAGGACCGTGAGTGCTTAAAACATAAATTTAGAGAAATGTGTAACCTCCAGACAAATGTTACAATGGCAAGGCACTTATTTTACACAAGGGATCAAAAGCCCGGTGAAATGTTTGCAGCATATATAACTGACCTGAGAAACAAAGATGAGACATGCGTATTTGGTGATTTAAGGAATGAGTTGATAAACAAAAGACTTGTGTGTGGTATAAAAGGTGATGCTGTGAGAAAGATTTTGCTTCATGACAGTGATTTAACTTTGAATAAGGCCATTGACGTATACGTGTTCACAGAAAAGCACACAAATATGCTTACAAGTGAGAGCAGCTCTAGAAGGCACAGTGATAAAGCTCATGGTGATAGTATGCAGCACGTGGTTAAACAAAACAGGTCCAAGCACACGGCAGCAACTGTAGCCCCTGCAGCACTCATTGGTAAACCCCAGAACTTTTTAGCAAATTCCAGAGTTTGCACAGTCTCAGTGAAGCATAAGAGTGAGTCAGCAAACTCCAAGAATGGGCCCCAACCTAGTTTCATTGCCAACTGTAGTAATTGTGGTGGAAACCATGAATCTAAAAGGGAAAAATGTTTAGCTTTTGGTCAGCAATGCCACAGGTGCAATAAATGGAATCATTTCAAAAGATTTTGTAAATCAAAAGGCCCACATTCTTTTATTAAAATTGAAATTTTTAAGAAATGAGTTGATCAGTTAGAAAGCCATGTCATAGGGTTGCAGTATATTCTTTGTGTGGGCGGTGTGTTAGTGCTTCATGAAGCAGTAAATGCGGTAGATTTAAGGACAAAGAATGAAGTATTTTGTACTGTTTGGATAAATGGAAAACCCAAAGAGCTCAAAGCTGATACAGGTTCCAAGTGCAATTTTATGTCAGCAGAAACATTTGCTAGAGTGTGTCATGGTGAAAGGCTTGAATTTTGTAAGGTGTGTGAAGCTTGTTGCTTATGGAGGTGAAGAAATCAAACCAAGGGCTCAGCAGTGCTTTCATGTTACTCTTCTGCAAGATGCTATGACTTGTTATTTTATGTGGTCAAGAGGCACGTACCATCATTATTAGGGCTCAGAGACACTTTGAAAATGGGACTGCTTTCATTTAATAAGGAAGTCCACCATGTTAGCTTAAAAGACCACTACTCTAATTTCACCCAGTATTTTTTTCCACCTATACTGATCTTTTTAAAGACAAACTAGGCAAGTTTCCAGTTGTGTACTCCATGTCATCAGACCCAGATGTCAGTCCAGTTATCAGGCCAGCATGCAAAGTTCCAATAACCATGCAGGACAGAGTCAAAGCCGAGTTAGATAAAATGGTGCAACAAGGTATAATTTGTCTAGTTTAAACTCCAACTGAATGGTATCTTCCATAGTGGTAGCTCATAAAAAAGCTCAAATTACATCAGACTATGCACTGATCCATGAGATTTGAACAAAGCACTAAAAAGACCTCATCATCCAATGCGCGTAGTCAAAGAAGTCATAGCCTTGATGCCGAATGCCACTATTTTTCTGTCTTAGATGCAGAGAGTTCATTTTGGCAAATTCAGCTTGACAAGGAATCATCATTGCTCACTACATTCAGTACTTCGTTTGGCAGGTACAAATTTTTGAGAATGACATTTGGGATAAATTCTGCAAGTAAAGTCTTTCAACGTGCAATGGAGCAAATTTTTTCTCGGTATCCTTCTGCTATTATAGTAAATGACATACTAGTAGAAAGTAATGATGAAGCTGAGCATGACAGAAACCTTAGAAAAGTTCTGGAAAGAGCACATCATATGATCATAACATCATAGGAAGTTACTAGGCTTTTGACCCTGTGGCCCTTATAAACCTAGCTAAGAGTTAAGTCCATATTTATACAGGTCAGCACCCAAAGCCCCTGTCCTGCTGGGCTGCAGGTAGAATCCCAGGGGTGTATTTTCTGTTTCCCAGGTTGCGCTTAAAAAGGGATAATGAGGTTCTCTGATTCACGTGGAGAGGGAGTCTATTCCACAGTTGGTGGAGTCTCCAGGACACAAATCTGTCCCACCATCAAGTCCTATTGATGTCACAGACCAGGTTGAGGTCACACGTGTGGGTTATTTGAGTGGGATCTTGACTTGCGGATACGCAGCAGTCCCATCAAGGTGGGGTCTGTGATTGCTTTGTATGCCAGACAGAGGTCATCTCAGAGGAGTCTGTATGAAACTGAGTACAGGGGCAGGACTTATAGCTTATCTGTGTAGGGTAGATGTTTGAGGCCCTGGATTCTCCTAGTGAAGAACCTCTGTGGTCTCCCCAGCTGCTGCATGTGCTTTATGAGGTACATGCTGAAGGGGGCATTGTACTCAATATTTGGCCTTATAAGGGAATAATACAGGGAATCTATGACCTCCTTATTCCTGGATGAGATACACTTACTTATGAGGTGGGACGTATAGAAAGTGGGTCTATATTGGATGATCGAACTTTCAAAAGTTCGACTGTCATATGGTCGACACCATATGGTCGAATTTTTGAAAGTTCAAATGTTTTAACAGAGATCTCCGTACAGCACAGAATGGGAAGATTTCCCTTTTCTGCACTGTAGTATGATCTCAGAGTTGGTATATTTATAGAGCAGGGGGTGTGGGGTGCAGGGGGAGCTAAAACATTCAGGTAGGTTGTTTGTATAGTTTATTTTTTTTACTAGATTTTCAAACTTTTAAAAGTTTGATCATATGGTGTCGGCCATATGACAGTTGAACTTTTGAAAGTTTGACTATCTAATATAGTCCCGTAAAAAGCTTTCTGTACAACAGAAGCCACATGGTGGTCAGAAGTCAGGTTGCCATCAACCTGGGTGCCCAAATCCCTCACAACTGATTGCATGCTTATGACATTGTTATTAATGTGATAATATGTGGAAACATCACTCTCTCCAAAGGGGAGGATGATGCATTTTTTGGCATTCAGCTTGAGGCCATGTCTCTGGCACCAGTTATTTGTTTGGGTGAGACCTTCTTGGAGGACGTCCACATCACTTTGGGCATTGATGATCATACCCAGCTTGCAGTCATCTGCAAACTTGGTCAGCCATAGCCCACTGGTTTTGGCCTGCACCTCAGAGAAGTATATCATGAATAACAGAGGCCCCTAGACTGATCCCTGGGGTACGCCACTTGTTACGGGTCTACTCCTTGAAATGGCTTCCCCTATTTTGATTAGGTGGATTCTATCAGTGAGCCATTTTGCTACCCATTTGGTAACATATGGATTGATGCCTAATTGATAGAGTTTATTTATTATGCCCGAGTGAGGAGTAGTGTCAAAGGGTTTGGTCAGGTCAAGGCAGTGTGCACTGTCTTCCCCTCATCCATGGCTTTGGTGACTGTCTCAAAAACCGTCAACCAGATTTAACAAACATGACCTCCCCTTGACAAAGCCAAACTATGTGGGGTCAAGTATTTGGAGGTTGCCTATGTCCCTTTTAATGAGTTACATGATAATCTGTTCCATGGCCTTGCAGATCAGGCTAGTTAGGGTGATGAATCTATAATTTCCCAGATCAGTGGATGTTCCACCTTTGTGTAAAGGGATAACAGTGGCTGTCCTCCACTCAGCTGGGACAAAGCTGGTACCCAGGCTTTGGTTGAATAGGATGCCTAATGGTGCTACAAGTTCATGCCTGAGTTCATGTAGGATGCAGCCTGGGATGTTATCGGGTCCCATGGAGGCTATATTTTTTGCCTTTGAGAGGGCAGTGATGACTTGTTACCTAGAGATAAGGGGAGGGGGCAGGTACTGGGGATGTCCTGATTTAATGATGGAGAGGACTGAGGGGTGAAGTTTTCACTGAATTTGTCAGTCAGTAGGTTGGCTATAGCTACAGTATTTGTGTATGTGCTGTCTTTGACCACCAGTTCTGAACATATCTGGATGCTTCCTTTGAGATTGCCGACATATGTGAAAAAGACCTTATGATTGTCTCTAGCAGACAATCACAGACCCACACAAATGCAAATTTAGGCTACAAGAAGTTACTTATGTTGGTAATTTATTTACAAGTAAAGGCTTATGACCAGACCCATCTAAGCAAACAGCCATTCTTAAGATGCCAGCACCAGACAATATTCAAGCTCTGCAACGTTTTCTTGGCAAGGTTAACTGCCTAGGCAAGTTCATACCAGACTTGAGCCAACTTTCAGCACCGCTCAGAGAG
This sequence comes from Protopterus annectens, assembly GCF_019279795.1. Classification (NCBI taxonomy): domain Eukaryota; kingdom Metazoa; phylum Chordata; order Ceratodontiformes; family Protopteridae; genus Protopterus; species Protopterus annectens. Next base: position 1,721,787,235 of record NC_056741.1, on the reverse strand, counting down.
CTGGCACATAAAGATGTATCCTGGTCTTGGTTAGAGCAACACCAAAAAGTATTTGATGTCCTGAAACAGAGAATTGCAGGTCCACAACTCTCAGATACTATGATGTTCACAAACCAGTCAATCTTTCCTGTGATGCTTTGAAATTTTGGTCTTGGTGTAGTAATTCTACAAGAGGATCAACCTATTACCTATGCATCGAGAACTCTAACCCAAACTGAGATTCAGTATGCCCAGATTGAGAAAGAGCTTTGGGGAATTGTGTTTGCATGTTCGATGTTCCATGATTATGTTTATGGTAGACCTATTCAGATAGAAACAGACTACCAGCCTTTAGTCACTTTATTGAGAAAGTATATGCATTCAGTTCCAGACCAGCTGCAACGAATGATGTTGAGATTGCAAAAGTATAATTTTAATCTTGTTTACAAGAAAGGTAAACTTCTTTATCTTGCTGATACATTGTCCAGGTCACTCAGAAATACCACACAATAGCATGAGAACAAGGACCTTGATTTTGAAGTCATAGAAGTGAGAAATGTTTTTTCCACACATCCTGATGAGTTGAGGGATCACATAGCCACAGATCCGGTTTCACAAGGGCTTAACCACTTTATCACTCAAGGATGGCCATCAAAGCAATCTAGTTTACCTCATGATGTGCAACCTTATTTTCCATACAAAGATGAGATTTTGTCTGACAAGGGTATCATTATGAAAGGTCATAAAGTAATTGTTCCAAAGTCCTTCCGACAAGAGTACATTACTATCTTGCATCATGGTCACCCAGGAACTGACTCTGTCAAAAGAAGGGCAAGAGGAATAGTATTTTGGCCTTCTATGTCACAAGACATTGAGAGGCCACTTTTACCTTGTTCAGTGTGTAATAGTACAAAATGCATCAACAGAAGGAACCACTTCAGCTAAACAAGATTCCAGAACTACCTTGGTCGACAGTAATCACAGACATTTTCAAGTGAAATGGTCAACATCATTTGATGTTAGTATACTCTTACTCCAATTGGTTTGAGATCAACCTACTTCCTAACTTAGCATCCAGTACTGTCATTACTAAGGTGAAGCATCATTTTGCAGTGCATGGGAGTCCGCACAAAGTTATTTCTGACAATGGCACACAGTTTATAAGCCAACAGTTCAAAAGATTTGCTGGAGAATGGGACTTTACACCTGTCAAAAACTAGTCCTGAGTACTCACAATCAAATGCTTTGGAAGAACATACAGTTCAAATTGCAAAACAGTTAACAGAGAAGTCAAAATGAAATAATGATGTTTTCCTGAATCTCTTGAATCTCAGAAATGTTCCTTGTGATAAACATCTTGGTACACCTGCTTTTGTCGAGACAAACCAGAACCACATTATCAATCAGTAGTCAATTATTGGTACCATGTGTCCAGAACAACTTTTCTTTTATTTATTTTTATTTATTTTATGTTTGTTTACCGGTATTGTCTGACTGGACACATGTCCATTTTCAGTGGAGACCCAGGGAGAAAAGATTCAACATAAACAAAACAGTAGTATATATACCATTTATACAGAATAGTATTTATACAATAAGAGATTTTATACAGAATGGCATTTATACAGGAAAAACATTATTTGTACAAGTAAAATGGAACTAATTACATAACAGTTGTATATGATGTACCAACAAGGTTAGTGAAAGCCAATCTGTTCAAGAAATGTTTAACCCAGAAGTCCTACTACGATACAACCAGCAAACCACTCAATTCATTATGATAGAGAGAAGTAATAAGGATGCAGACATCCAAAGGTTATGATTGGATTAGTGTCGTGAAGAATATTGGTCCAGAGCCGAGATCATACATTGTGGAATCACAAGAACCAGGTCTTAGGCAGAATTGGAAGCATTTGAGACCGGTGTCCAAGCCTATACCACAGCACATAGCCTGTGAGAAAAGACTCTTTATCTCAGAGTGAGTTGTCCAGTGTTCTCATTCCAGAGGAAGTTCAAGAGGACATTTCCATTCCTGTGATGAATCCAGAAGTTCCTTATATGAGTTGTGCACTGCAGACTGTCCCTGTTGCTAAATTTGGTCCACACTGTTGTTAGAAGACATGGTCACATCTCTAAACCCTGTAACAGATATGAAGCAACTTGGACATGAACATTGTGTTTTGTTTCTGATGTATATAGACATGTATGTCTAGCTCTGATATTATTTTTACAAAGGGCAATCTTTTTAAGAGGGAGGATGTAGATCAATGTGTGTGTATGGGTCCCTATCAGATCGTCGAAATTTCAATTCACCTAACTGTCATTTCGTCGAAACTTCATTGAGTTGATAAACAAAAGACTTGTGTGTGGTATAAAAGGTGATGCTGTGAGAAAGATTTTGCTTCATGACAGTGATTTAACTTTGAATAAGGCCATTGACGTATCGTGTTCACAGAAAAGCACACAAATATGCTTACAAGTGAGAGCAGCTCTAGAAGGCACAGTGATAAAGCTCATGGTGATAGTATGCAGCACGTGGTTAAACAAAACAGGTCCAAGCACACGGCAGCAACTGTAGCCCCTGCAGCACTCATTGGTAAACCCCAGAACTTTTTAGCAAATTCCAGAGTTTGCACAGTCTCAGTGAAGCATAAGAGTGAGTCAGCAAACTCCAAGAATGGGCCCCAACCTAGTTTCATTGCCAACTGTAGTAATTGTGGTGGAAACCATGAATCTAAAAGGGAAAAATGTTTAGCTTTTGGTCAGCAATGCCACAGGTGCAATAAATGGAATCATTTCAAAAGATTTTGTAAATCAAAGGCCCACATTCTTTTATTAAAATTGAAATTTTTAAGAAATGAGTTGATCAGTTAGAAAGCCATGTCATAGGGTTGCAGTATATTCTTTGTGTGGGCGGTGTGTTAGTGCTTCATGAAGCAGTAAATGCGGTAGATTTAAGGACAAAGAATGAAGTATTTTGTACTGTTTGGATAAATGGAAAACCCAAAGAGCTCAAAGCTGATACAGGTTCCAAGTGCAATTTTATGTCAGCAGAAACATTTGCTAGAGTGTGTCATGGTGAAAGGCTTGAATTTTGTAAGGTGTGTGAAGCTTGTTGCTTATGGAGGTGAAGAAATCAAACCAAGGGCTCAGCAGTGCTTTCATGTTACTCTTCTGCAAGATGCTATGACTTGTTATTTTATGTGGTCAAGAGGCACGTACCATCATTATTAGGGCTCAGAGATACTTTGAAAATGGGACTGCTTTCATTTAATAAGGAAGTCCACCATGTTAGCTTAAAAGACCACTACTCTAATTTCACCCAGTATTTTTTTCCACCTATACTGATCTTTTTAAAGACAAACTAGGCAAGTTTCCAGTTGTGTACTCCATGTCATCAGACCCAGATGTCAGTCCAGTTATCAGGCCAGCATGCAAAGTTCCAATAACCATGCAGGACAGAGTCAAAGCCGAGTTTGATAAAATGGTGCAACAAGGTATAATTTGTCTAGTTGAAACTCCAAATGAATGGTATCTTCCATAGTGGTAGCTCATAAAAAAGCTCAAATTACATCAGACTATGCACTGATCCATGAGATTTGAACAAAGCACTAAAAAGACCTCATCATCCAATGCGTAGTCAAAGAAGTCATAGCCTTGATGCCGAATGCCACTATTTTTCTGTCTTAGATGCAGAGAGTTCATTTTGGCAAATTCAGCTTGACAAGGAATCATCATTGCTCACTACATTCAGTACTTCGTTTGGCAGGTACAAATTTTTGAGAATGACATTTGGGATAAATTCTGCAAGTAAAGTCTTTCAACGTGCAATGGAGCAAATTTTTTCTCGGTATCCTTCTGCTATTATAGTAAATGACATACTAGTAGAAAGTAATGATGAAGCTGAGCATGACAGAAACCTTAGAAAAGTTCTGGAAAGAGCACATCATATGATCATAACATCATAGGAAGTTACTAGGCTTTTGACCCTGTGGCCCTTATAAACCTAGCTAAGAGTTAAGTCCATATTTATACAGGTCAGCACCCAAAGCCCCTGTCCTGCTGGGCTGCAGGTAGAATCCCAGGGTGTATTTTCTGTTTCCCAGGTTGCGCTTAAAAAGGGATAATGAGGTTCTCTGATTCACGTGGAGAGGGAGTCTATTCCACAGTTGGTGGAGTCTCCAGGACACAAATCCGTCCCACCATCAAGTCCTATTGATGTCACAGACCAGGTTGAGGTCACACGTGTGGGTTATTTGAGTGGGATCTTGACTTGCGGATACGCAGCAGTCCCATCAAGGTGGGGTCTGAGATTGCTTTGTATGCCAGACAGAGGTCATCTCAGAGGAGTCTGTATGAAACTGAGTACAGGGGCAGGGCTTATAGCTTATCTGTGTAGGGTAGATGTTTGAGGCCCTGGATTCTCCTAGTGAAGAACCTCTGTGGTCTCCCCAGCTGCTGCATGTGCTTTATGAGGTACATGCTGAAGGGGGCATTGTACTCAATATTTGGCCTTATAAGGGAATAATACAGGGAATCTATGACCTCCTTATTCCTGGATGAGATACACTTACTTATGAGGTGGGACGTAGAAAGTGGGTCTATATTGGATGATCGAACTTTCAAAGTTCGACTGTCATATGGTCGACACCATATGGTCAATTTTTGAAAGTTCAAATGTTTTAACAGAGATCTCCGTACAGCACAGAATGGGAAGATTTCCCTTTTCTGCACTGTAGTATGATCTCAGAGTTGGTATATTTATAGAGCAGGGGGTGTGGGGTGCAGGGGGAGCTAAAACATTCAGGTAGGTTGTTTGTATAGTTTATTTTTTTTACTAGATTTTCAAACTTTTAAAAGTTTGATCATATGGTGTCGGCCATATGACAGTTGAACTTTGAAAGTTTGACTATCTAATATAGTCCCGTAAAAGCTTTCTGTACAACAGAAGCCACATGGTGGTCAGAAGTCAGGTTGCCATCAACCTGGGTGCCCAAATCCCTCACAACTGATTGCATGCTTATGACATTGTTATTAATGTGATAATATGTGGATACATCACTCTCTCCAAAGGGGAGGATGATGCATTTTTTGGCATTCAGCTTGAGGCCATGTCTCTGGCACCAGTTATTTGTTTGGGTGAGACCTTCTTGGAGGACGTCCACATCACTTTGGGCATTGATGATCATACCCAGCTTGCAGTCATCTGCAAACTTGGTCAGCCATAGCCCACTGGTTTTGGCCTGCACCTCAGAGAAGTATATCATGAATAACAGAGGCCCCTAGACTGATCCCTGGGGTACGCCACTTGTTACGGGTCTACTCCTTGAAATGGCTTCCCCTATTTTGATTAGGTGGATTCTATCAGTGAGCCATTTTGCTACCCATTTGGTAACATATGGATTGATGCCTAATTGATAGAGTTTATTTATTATGCCCGAGTGAGGAGTAGTGTCAAAGGGTTTGGTCAGGTCAAGGCAGTGTGCACTGTCTTCCCCTCATCCATGGCTTTGGTGACTGTCTCAAAAACCGTCAACCAGATTTAACAAACATGACCTCCCCTTGACAAAGCCAAACTATGTGGGGTCAAGTATTTGGAGGTTGCCTATGTCCCTGTTAATGAGTTACATGATAATCTGTTCCATGGCCTTGCAGATCAGGCTAGTTAGGGTGATGAATCTATAATTTCCCAGATCAGTGGATGTTCCACCTTTGTGTAAAGGGATAACAGTGGCTGTCCTCCACTCAGCTGGGACAAAGCTGGTACCCAGGCTTTGGTTGAATAGGATGCCTAATGGTGCTACAAGTTCATGCCTGAGTTCATGTAGGATGCAGCCTGGGATGTTATCGGGTCCCATGGAGGCTATATTTTTTGCCTTTGAGAGGGCAGCCATTCCAACTCACTATTGCCCACAATATACTATACCAACCTGACTATACCCCTATACTCTCACAACTACTAATCCCTTACAACAATCTTAACTCTCTTCGCTCATCTAGTAAACTCATGACAAAAACTATAAAGGCAAACAATACAGCAGGTGATTCCCTTTTCAGTAACACAATAGGTAGAACTTGGAATCTCTTACCTTGTGACATAACTTTGACTACATCCTTGCCACTTTTCAAACAGAAAATTAAACAATACTTCCAAAATCATTGGCTTTGTTCCTGTAGTACACCTGACTAACCTGTGTCTTCTCCACTCTTTCATCCCTGCACTTCATTAGTTCTATTCCTTTTACTGTTAGTTTTTAAGTATGTACTTTCTGCACAATTATGTGATATTTTATTATCTGCATGTTTTTAACTTGATTTGCTTGACTTTATCCTCACTCCAATGTTTTCTATTTTCTCTGATTATAGTTATATCTTAGAATAATTAGATTTATATCTTTTTGTAATTTTTCTTAGCTTATAGTGGAGCTTTTCTCCTCGGGCCTCTGCTGAAAATGGACATGTATCCAGCCAGACTAGCCCGGTCAACAAATGTAAAATAAAATAAATAAAATAAAATAAAGATGCCAGCACCAGACAATATTCAAGCTCTGCAACGTTTTCTTGGCAAGGTTAACTGCCTAGGCAAGTTCATACCAGACTTGAGCCAACTTTCAGCACCGCTCAGAGAGCTGGCACATAAAGATGTATCCTGGTCTTGGTTAGAGCAACACCAAAAAGTATTTGATGTCCTGAAACAGAGAATTGCAGGTCCACAACTCTCAGATACTATGATGTTCACAAACCAGTCAATCTTTCCTGTGATGCTTTGAAATTTTGGTCTTGGTGTAGTAATTCTACAAGAGGATCAACCTATTACCTATGCATCGAGAACTCTAACCCAAACTGAGATTCAGTATGCCCAGATTGAGAAAGAGCTTTGGGGAATTGTGTTTGCATGTTCGATGTTCCATGATTATGTTTATGGTAGACCTATTCAGATAGAAACAGACTACCAGCCTTTAGTCACTTTATTGAGAAAGTATATGCATTCAGTTCCAGACCAGCTGCAACGAATGATGTTGAGATTGCAAAAGTATAATTTTAATCTTGTTTACAAGAAAGGTAAACTTCTTTATCTTGCTGATACATTGTCCAGGTCACTCAGAAATACCACACAATAGCATGAGAACAAGGACCTTGATTTTGAAGTCATAGAAGTGAGAAATGTTTTTTCCACACATCCTGATGAGTTGAGGGATCACATAGCCACAGATCCGGTTTCATAAGGGCTTAACCACTTTATCACTCAAGGATGGCCATCAAAGCAATCTAGTTTACCTCATGATGTGCAACCTTATTTTCCATACAAAGATGAGATTTTGTCTGACAAGGGTATCATTATGAAAGGTCATAAAGTAATTGTTCCAAAGTCCTTCCGACAAGAGTACATTACTATCTTGCATCATGGTCACCCAGGAACTGACTCTGTCAAAAGAAGGGCAAGAGGAATAGTATTTTGGCCTTCTATGTCACAAGACATTGAGAGGCCACTTTTACCTTGTTCAGTGTGTAATAGTACAAAAATGCATCAACAGAAGGAACCACTTCAGCTAAACAAGATTCCAGAACTACCTTGGTCGACAGTAATCACAGACATTTTCAAGTGAAATGGTCAACATCATTTGATGTTAGTATACTCTTACTCCAATTGGTTTGAGATCAACCTACTTCCTAACTTAGCATCCAGTACTGTCATTACTAAGGTGAAGCATCATTTTGCAGTGCATGGGAGTCCGCACAAAGTTATTTCTGACAATGGCACACAGTTTATAAGCCAACAGTTCAAAAGATTTGCTGGAGAATGGGACTTTACACCTGTCAAAAACTAGTCCTGAGTACTCACAATCAAATGCTTTGGAAGAACATACAGTTCAAATTGCAAAACAGTTAACAGAGAAGTCAAAATGAAATAATGATGTTTTCCTGAATCTCTTGAATCTCAGAAATGTTCCTTGTGATAAACATCTTGGTACACCTGCTTTTGTCGAGACAAACCAGAACCACATTATCAATCAGTAGTCAATTATTGGTACCATGTGTCCAGAACAACTTTTCTTTTATTTATTTTTATTTATTTTATGTTTGTTTACCGGTATTGTCTGACTGGACACATGTCCATTTTCAGTGGAGACCCAGGGAGAAAAGATTCAACATAAACAAAACAGTAGTATATATACCATTTATACAGAATAGTATTTATACAATAAGAGATTTTATACAGAATGGCATTTATACAGGAAAAACATTATTTGTACAAGTAAAATGGAACTAATTACATAACAGTTGTATATGATGTACCAACAAGGTTAGTGAAAGCCAATCTGTTCAAGAAATGTTTAACCCAGAAGTCCTACTACGATACAACCAGCAAACCACTCAATTCATTATGATAGAGAGAAGTAATAAGGATGCAGACATCCAAAGGTTATGATTGGATTAGTGTCGTGAAGAATATTGGTCCAGAGCCGAGATCATACATTGTGGAATCACAAGAACCAGGTCTTAGGCAGAATTGGAAGCATTTGAGACCTGTGTCCAAGCCTATACCACAGCACATAGCCTGTGAGAAAAGACTCTTTATCTCAGAGTGAGTTGTCCAGTGTTCTCATTCCAGAGGAAGTTCAAGAGGACATTTCCATTCCTGTGATGAATCCAGAAGTTCCTTATATGAGTTGTGCACTGCAGACTGTCCCTGTTGCTAAATTTGGTCCACACTGTTGTTAGAAGACATGGTCACATCTCTAAACCCTGTAACAGATATGAAGCAACTTGGACATGAACATTGTGTTTTGTTTCTGATGTATATAGACATGTATGTCTAGCTCTGATATTATTTTTACAAAGGGCAATCTTTTTAAGAGGGAGGATGTAGATCAATGTGTGTGTATGGGTCCCTATCAGATCGTCGAAATTTCAATTCACCTAACTGTCATTTCGTCGAAACTTCATTACATCGACAAGCATTTTAGGTGGGGGGCTTCACCCCCCACACCCCCCAATGTGGGGGGCTGTGACCCCCACACCCCCCTAACTATATATATCAACTCCAGGGTCGCACAACATTGGGGACAGGGGCAAATGCTTGTCGATGTAATGAAGTTTCGACGAAATGACAGTTAGGTGAATTGAAATTTCGACGATCTGATAGGGACCCGTGTGTGTATATACCTTTAAGAAGATATCCAAGGGCTTGCACAAGTGTATAAATACTGAGTATGCATAAGTCTGACTGCCATTTTGTAGTAAGCTGTTGAGATGTAAGCATCTGTCTTAGTTTGTTCATACTTTATGGTGTTGTTATCCATCCTGATGTGTTTCTATATATTAAATGAATCTAAACAACCCTCCCACCTGCTTCTCTTATGTGTAAGAGAAGGATGAGTGACAGTTCTCATAGCCCTCAAGGTGCTTATTTTTTATGTTAAGTCTACTGTGCAATATTCAAACACTTTAGAGAGAACAGTGACTTCAGTGTTACTTGTAGTCAGAGCTATCAGTAACACCTGAAGGCCATTAGCAGCTAACAGTTGTCATTATTTCTCCTGCAGTCCCAGGGCATGCCCATGCAATCATCCAGCTACCTACACCATGTTTACATCTCCTCCACTAAGTAATTTCTTGGTATTCAGGAATTCTAATGATTTAACACCTTAATTGCATCTTCACAGTGCTGAGAGGCCTGATACTATACTATACAAAGGTAGTGGTATAGATATGGAAGGAGGGGAGACTGATTGCATACAGACAGAGATTTACTGCTAGATACTTAGTGGAGACTGTTCTACAAAATACTGTGCTATTTCATATGTTATGTTTGTCCTCTACCCAAACTGATTACATGTTCATATTCGGAATATATTTCAATATTCAATGTCAAAAACAATTTTGTGATGTATGCAATTTTAAAAAATCATTGCTGGTATACTGCACACATCAGTTCTTGCTGTGCTTTCCAAGTTAGTATAGTTATATCACAGTATTGTGTCATTATTTGCTATTGTGTGACTACCTTAAAGGTGTAGGTGACTCATCGATAAAGATGAGTGACACAGTAGATTGGGCAGTGTTTGTGAAGGTATGCACACTGTGGGATGGGCCAGCTTCCATGTGTCTGTAGAGCCACAATGTCCTCTGGTGTTGTTTGACATGGTCATGTTAGATCCCCCCCCCCAATACTGGTGCTACTTCCACTGCTGCTTAAGTTAGTGTGGTATCCACACCCACAAGTGGTAGGCCACAGGATTGGTGTCCTGCAAATAGTTGTGAAGAGAGGCTGTCCAGCAGATATCATTGATGTTCAGGTAGCAACCCCACTTTAAACCGTGGAAATAGAATTGGCAGAACAAATCATGGCAGAGACAGCTTGTGTGATCAGTAGTGACAACACTGAACAGACAACACTACCATGCATGGCTCACACCTGTCCGATATTGCAGAATGCAGTGTTAGCGCAAAGCTTGATTGTGTTCATGCAGGCACACACATTTCATAAAAACTGCTAATTTTGAACTGCAGACATGCAAGGTAAAAAACATTAATGCTGATTGAGATATATCTTCTGCTAGTGCCTCTGAGATATTGCATACTTTCTTGAATGGTCTGTTTGTTACGCACACAGACTCAATTCTTCTGTGTCAGTCTTTGCTTACTTCACCCCCCCCCCACCCTGTGAAAATGATGACTGTGCCATGGGCTTTGTTCATTAGGGTTTCATATATTTCTTGGACAGGTACAAAACTGGCAGTATGCAAGAAGTTTATCTTCTTACACATTTGTTCTTATTCTACAGGTTCCACACTTACCTTGACATTACTGCAGTTATGAGTCATGTGCTTTTGGGGTGTCTCTGTCTGATGCTATCTGTAGACAGACACTACATGGGTAAGTAAAGTTTGTGGACATTGTATTTGCTTGGGTTGTTATGTGTTTTCCATAGCTGATGAGTATTTGTGCAATCATTTGGCTGTTTATTGCTGATTGTGTACACTAACCTTTGAGTCTTATGTGGTTATGTCATTTGTGTCTGCTCGCTACCTATGCAGCTTGAAGTTCTCCCTCAGCTTCCTCATTTGAATGTGCTGGATGTGCTGCCCCTGCCTGTGGTCCATTAATATGTCGTACTGGTCCTTGATGTCCCTCTTGCAGCTGTTTCCTCAAGATAATATTGTGCAACATGGCACAGACTGTGAGAATTTCTGCACAGGTGCCTGATTCGTAGTGCAGGGCACCCCCTCATCTGTCTAGTCAGTGGAACTGTGGCTTCAGCATGCCAAACACATGGATTATGATGTTTTTAGTTTGAGATTTGGCACTGTTTTATCCTTCCATTGTGGGTGTGTGTACATTTCTGATGATTGTTAAGAGCCACGGTTCCAGTGCATAGCCTGGGAGATGGCCCTGTGGAGCATCACCCTTAACAAACCTTGTGTATAGCTGCAATGAGTGCTGTATATCTGAGAAATGGTAACTGCCTGGGTTACCTGCACACTGATTGAGGATGATCCCTCAAGCACTACAAACAGCCTGGCAGTTGATTGAATGGAACCTCTTCCTGTATATGTTCCTTACCTGTTCACCAGGTGGGGCTATTTCTATGTGAGTGCAGTCTATGACCCCCACTACTTCAGAGAAGTGTGCTACAGAACAGAATTCCTGCATTCTTCTTGTTCTGTCCTCTGGTGTGCATAGAAAATAGATGTACTCCATTGCATATTGTAGCATAACAATAAGAAATTGGTGAAATATTCTGGAGGTTGAGGCCTGTGATACCCCTAGTATATCCTCAGTGGGAAATGTACCAGTAAATAATATCCTTAGTTATGCACATATCTTCGTTCCCACTGGCATAAGTTCCCCTCAATGTTCATGGGTCGGAGGTGGGTGTGGCAGAGGTTGCAGAGTTCCTGTTAGGTTTTTCTTTTAACCTTGTACCACTCTACTATTTCAAAATCATGCACTCTGTATCTTAAATGGGGTTTGAATTTCCTTGTTCTCCTTGGATTAGGACTTTTGTTGCACAAATAGGTTTGAGGGTAAAATAGTGTCTCAGAAGCATAATGCTATTACTAAACAAAGGTAGAATTGTGCAAGCATCTGTAACAGTGTGGATGAAAGAAAAGAAGTAGATTCATCCTTCAGATGAGATGTTAAACTGAGGTCTTACATGCTTGAAGACTAGTTGATTTATATACATACATATATATATATATATATATATATATATATATATATATATATATATGTGTATATATATATATATATATATATATATATATATATATATATATATCTAGAGAGAGAGAGTGAGAGAGAGAAAGAGAGAAAAAGATGTATGTATAAATATGTATATATATATATATATATATATATATATATATATATATATATATGTATGTGTGTACATGGGTCTACTTCTGTAGACCAAATTTTCATAACACTGAACTGCATATGATCAAGATGACAACACCGAACATTTACTTTAATAAACGTTCAGAACATCATTATTTTAACATGGGAAAAGAGCCAGTTGGCCAACATGGTGAACTTTGCCCTTTTCCACACTGTAGTGTGATCTTGGAGTTGGTATATTTAGTTGGGGGGTGTGGGGGGTGAAGTCCTCAACTTGGGTGGTTTTATTTGCTCTGGTTGGTTTTATTTGTGGTGATGGCCAACTGACTGTTTTGCAAAGTCCAAAAAAGTACTACCAGCCCAAAGTGGTGTGCAAAAAATATTTAATGTGACAATAAACCGGTTTTGTCAAAAATTACATAGCCTTCCTTAGTGACACAAAACCTCCACAAATACCCACATTATATGTGCAACAGTTAATTGGCAAGAAAACATGATTGGTCACAATTGTTCATTAAGCCCAGGGGGGGATAACCCCCCCCCATTTGATCATCCATTTTCTTTCTTTGGAATTTAATATATTGTGCCAACAAACATTGTTCCCTTTCTTCCCAGTGACTATATCTATAATAGTAAATCTGAAATTGGCTGTAGGGTGATTTAAAACATGCTTGCATAAGGCACTACTTGCTTTCTTGTTTTTGATATCACGAATGTGTTCACTAATACGAAGTTTCACAGGTGTCTAAGTTTGTCCTACATAAAACGCAGAACATGAGCAGGTAGCCAAGTAAATCAACCATTCACTAGAGCAATTAGCAAAAAACTTTATATCATAAACCTGGCCAGTGTTTCTGCTAGTGAATTATTTGGTCTTGTCTAGAATATAGAAGATTAACTTGCAAAACTTAAGAATAGTTGAGATTAAGTTACTTTATAGCTGGGCCATAAACAAAAGATGTTATCTCTCAGTTTCATTTCAGTAGCAGACACAATGTCTAGAGCTAGAAGTTTTTGTATTGTCTTGAAAGAGAAATAATTACTAGGTTTCAAATGTAAAAGCGTTTTATTGCTTTATGACTTCATAGCAGCTGCAAAGATCTGAGAGATATGTATTTCTCACACAGAGATGTTAAATTCTGTTAGTTTCTGTTTAGCCTGGGAACTGAAGTCAGGTGACAAAGAGTGATGTCATTCAAGCTGACCCAGCAGTTATGTTTGATATTAATTTGGGAACTCTCTGAGAGAAGGAATGGTCATTTTGTATTTTGTCTTTGACCTAGCAAGAACATTCAATCATCATCATCACCATTTTCACATGCCTTGCTCTGTAAGTAAGATTTAGGGCATAGTATCTCTTTTAGATATAGATAAGAATATAGTAAAGATTAGTTTAGATTTTTTTTGTGTTTATTTGAGACTGTCCTGCAATGTTGTTTTAAAATATTTCCTGTGATTTTTGAACTCTGAAGTTACAGTGTTGAGTTACTGAGTATTGTCTTGTTCTTTTATTATTTATTATTAAATATATTTAAACCTATCTCTGTGGCTGATATTTGTGAGACATATTTAAGCTCTTAGGGTACTTACATATGTAAAAAACCAAAGCGGAACGCTGTAGCTTGCAAGTAAACACAAATAAAGTCTCAACAATTCAGAAACTCCGGAATCACTAAGAACAAAGCAAAACGATACTCCGAGCCAAAACGTAGCAGGAACGTCCTTTAATCAGTGAGCGCTTTCACCCAGTAGGGCTTCATCAGACTGTACAAGGGACAAGAAATCAGCACAGTCTTAAATAGTCAAGACAATTAACTTAACAAGACCTAATTAGATCCAATCAAAAATGCTCAGTATATATAAGAATAGCTAAAACATACTACAATAAACAATTGATATAATACATATAGCCGATGGCTAGCAATTGATCCTTCTAAAACAACATGCTAAAAGATGCAAATGTTAACAACACATATAAATATTTAAAACATTTGAGAACATAATACCATCTTATGCTGAATTGACCTGTTGTTCCTATAATTGGTCACTAGATGGTACTTGACATGGCATATGAAAAACACATCAAACATTCCTACTAAAACCAATCATAAAATTGAGTGCTACAAAGTCTCAATTTCCTCTCCATCAAGAGAAATAGGAGCTAACAAAAATCTTCTTTTATCATTCCTTATTTTTTATTTATTTTTTAGCCCTAAGTCTCCTTTTCTTTAAGAAAGGGTAAAGGCTAACCTTATCATTAAGGCCAGGTGGAACATCAGCTTTCCATCTAATTATCCACCTGGTCTCAATCTCTAGGGTAAAAGTTTCTATATCACCACCTCTAGAATTGCAATCAATCGTCTGAATGACAAAAAAACTAAAAGTGTGTGACAGGCCTCTGGCTTTACAATGTCTGGCCAGGGCATTCCTATCATCCCCTACTCTTATGCTATACATATGTTCCCTCACCCTTTCTCTTAACTGTCTATTGGTTTTGCCGATGTAAAATGCAGTACAAGAACGCACAGGGCTAGATAAATAACATTCTCAGACCTACATGTAGTGCCTGTATGAAAGTTAAAGACCTTATCTATAAGGGGTTTGAAAGTAGTGTCTGTGTTAATAAAAGCACATTGATTGCAACTCTGGCAAGGAACTGTATTGGTAGAATGTATAGTGTGTCTATTCTCAAGCCCTCTATGGCATAACATTCTTTTCAAGTTCAAGCTATTTTTATAAAAGAACCTAGGCCTAGTTCAACCAACTTGCCAATGGATTCATCCACCCTAAAATGTGCCAATGGTTTCTAGTATGGCTTTAATGTTAAACACGTCATTGGTGTAAAACAGAGGTATGGTTACACTGTATAATTTCTCCTCAGTCTCCTCACAACCACTATCAATCACATTGTCTACCATACTGGAAAAATAGGGTCTAGCTCTGTCATTTCTCATATTAGATACCTCAATAGCGGTATCATTAATATGCTGAACTGGGTAATTTCTTTCAACTAGTCTGTTAGTCAATCCCAACAACTCCCTCCTGTAACCAGAATCTGTGGGGTTCAACCTAGAAGCCCTCATGATTTGTCCTTTGATCACGTTGTCAAATATATGCTTGGGATGCATGCTGCTTCTATGAAGCAAAGTATTCCTGAAGCAATGTTTCCTATGTACAGAGGTATTCACAAGACCATTCGACAATCTCATAATGTTGACATCTAAATATGGGATGTAATCTTTAGAATAAGTCATGGTAAACTTTAAATAGTCCGTGAGACCATTTATTTCTTTCTCAAAATCCAACAGCGAGACCTCATTACCTTCCCAAACTAAGAAAAGATCATCTACAAATCGCTTATAGAAAACAGCATGCCGTTTAAAAGCTCTAGAGGAACAGTTTCACCTTTTCCCATTCTGCCATAACTATGTTGGCGGAGCAATTGGCACAAGAAGTGCCAATTGCTTCGCCATCACTTTGGATATAAAACCCTTCGTTGAAGAAAAAATGTTATTTTCTAGAATGATCTCTAAAAATAGGGCCAATAATTCAACAAACTGAACATCCATTTCTGTAGGCCCTAAGATAATTCTGGACATACTCAATCCCTTCATTGTTAGGGATCACGGTAAATAGACTCTTTACGTCAAGTGTTACCAAATAATAATCATACCGGTTGCTAAACTTCGAAAGAAAATCATATAAGTCTAGCAAGAACTGTTTACTATCCTTCAATACACTAGGATTCTCATTGACTACCTTCCTCAAATGATGTTCCACAAACAAGGAAAATGGTTCAGTCACCCAACCTCGTCCAGAGACTATAGGTCTCATAGGTGGGTTCCTCAAGTCCTTGTGCACCTTGGGTAGACCTTTGAGTATGGGTATCAGAGGATGATTCACCTTAAGGAACTTACAGAAGTCTTTGCTTATTAAATTACTTTTCAATAAATCATCAATGGTGTCATACACTCTAAACACTTTCACCATGACTTCATTAATATTCAATTTAGTGTAAGAGCTATCCATATTCAATAATAGATTCATATTGTCAATGTACATTTGAGAGTCCATCACCACTATGGGCCCTCCCTTGTCAGCCGGTGTAATTATAATATTAAAATCTGTCCTTAGCTCATTCAGAGCTCTTAACTCAGGGATGGTTAAGTTCCTTCTCCTCTTATACTTCCTACCCTCATCCCTAAAAGAATAGTATGTATACAAATCACCCTCTATCAGTCTAGAGAACGTATCCAAAACCGGATGCAGAGTAGGTACATAAGTACTGACCTGTTTAAAAGTGTCACCAACTCTGTCTTTATCAGTTGACCCATATTCCAATCTCAATTGGACATTTCTAATGAACATTTTAGTGTCTATTATAGTGTTAGTTAGTTCACTGTCCCTACTAGGTATAAAGGAAAGGCCCTTGTTGAGGACCTGCTCCTCATATACAGTCAGTTCCCTTTTAGACAGGTTAATAACTAAGGATTCACTTTCTTTCCCCACATTTTCTTCAATGTGGGTCCTACTTGTTCCATCTCTGTCACTTTCCTTTTCTGTCTCCCCCTGCTCATGGACGGGATCGTCCTCTGAACCGGGGGGACTGAATAGGGAAAGGAACTTCCTGTCTAGGTCCTATAGAGGTGTCACCCTTCCCATTGTCAGTAGAAATGGTTTTCCTCTTAACTACTGAATCATTGTTGATCGTATTAAAAGAATTCACTAAGCCTTTCACACTCGTGGAACCATTGTTCTCCAGAGAACCTAGCTTTCCTTTAGTTTGAATGACCATTGGATAGAGGTTAACGTTATGGTTACGTCTATCCTGACTAGTATCCATAGTTGTAACCATACAGTCAGTGACGTTAGCATCAGTGTTCAAAACATCATTAATAGGTACATCTACATTGTTAACATCGTTATTGATATTACTAGTTACAGTAGAGCTAGGTTCTCTGGAGAACAATGGTTCCACGAGTGTGAAAGGCTTAGTGAATTCTTTTAATACGATCAACAATGATTCAGTAGTTAAGAGGAAAACCATTTCTACTGACAATGGGAAGGGTGACACCTCTATAGGACCTAGACAGGAAGTTCCTTTCCCTAGTAGGGACAGTGAACTAACTAACACTATAATAGACACTAAAATGTTCATTAGAAATGTCCAATTGAGATTGGAATATGGGTCAACTGATAAAGACAGAGTTGGTGACACTTTTAAACAGGTCAGTACTTATGTACCTACTCTGCATCCGGTTTTGGATACGTTCTCTAGACTGATAGAGGGTGATTTGTATACATACTATTCTTTTAGGGATGAGGGTAGGAAGTATAAGAGGAGAAGGAACTTAACCATCCCTGAGTTAAGAGCTCTGAATGAGCTAAGGACAGATTTTAATATTATAATTACACCGCTGACAAGGGAGGCCATAGTGCTGATGGACTCTCAAATGTACATTGACAATATGAATCTATTATTGAATATGGATAGCTCTTACACTAAATTGAATATTAATGAAGTCATGGTGAAAGTGTTTAGAGTGTATGACACCATTGATGATTTATTGAAAAGTAATTTAATAAGCAAAGACTTCTGTAAGTTCCTTAAGGTGAATCATCCACTGATACCCATACTCAAAGGTCACCCAAGGTGCACAAGGACTTGAGGAACCCACCTATGAGACCTATAGTCTCTGGACGAGGTTGGGTGACTGAACCATTTTCCTTGTTTGTGGAACATCATTTGAGGAAGGTAGTCAATGAGAATCCTAGTGTATTGAAGGATAGTAAACAGTTCTTGCTAGACTTATATGATTTTCTTCAAGTTTAGCAACCGTATGATTATTATTTGCAACACTTGACGAAAGAGTCTATTTACCGTGATCCCCAACAATGAAGGGATTGAGTATGTCCAGAATTATCTTAGGGCGTCTACAGAAATGGATGTTCAGTTTGTTGAATTATTGGCCCTATTTTTAGAGATCATTCTAGAAAATAACATTTTTCTTCAACGAAGGGTTATATATCCAATGATGGCGTAGCTATGGGCACTTCTTGTGCCAATAGCTACGCCAACATAGTTATGGCAGAATGGGAAAAGGTGAAACTGTTCCTCTAGAGCTTTAAACGGCATGCTGTTTTCTATAAGCGATTTGTAGATGATCTTTTCTTAGTTTGGGAAGGTAATGAGGTCTCGCTGTTGGATTTTGAGAAAGAAATAAATGGTCTCACGGACTATTTAAAGTTTACCATGACTTATTCTAAAGATTACATCCCATATTTAGATGTCAACATTATGAGATTGTCGAATGGTCTTGTGAATACCTCTGTACATAGGAAACATTGCTTCAGGAATACTTTGCTTCATAGAAGCAGCATGCATCCCAAGCATATATTTGACAACGTGATCAAAGGACAAATCATGAGGGCTTCTAGGTTGAACCCCACAGATTCTGGTTACAGGAGGGAGTTGTTGGGATTGACTAACAGACTAGTTGAAAGAAATTACCCAGTTCAGCATATTAATGATACCGCTATTGAGGTATCTAATATGAGAAATGACAGAGCTAGACCCTATTTTTCCAGTATGGTAGACAATGTGATTGATAGTGGTTGTGAGGAGACTGAGGAGAAATTATACAGTGTAACCATACCTCTGTTTTACACCAATGACGTGTTTAACATTAAAGCCATACTAGAAAAACATTGGCACATTTTAGGGGTGGATGAATCCATTGGCAAGTTGGTTGAACTAGGCCTAGGTTCTTTATAAAAATAGCTTGAACTTGAAAAGAATGTTATGCCATAGAGGGCTTGAGAATAGACACACTATACATTCTACCAATACAGTTCCTTGCCAGAGTTGCAATCAATGTGCTTTTATTAACACAGACACTACTTTCAAACCCCCCCTTATAGATAAGGTCTTTAACTTTCATACAGGCACTACATGTAGGTCTGAGAATGTTATTTATCTAGCCCTGTGCGGTTCTTGTACTGCATTTTACATCGGCAAAACCAATAGACAGTTAAGAGAAAGGGTGAGGGAACATATGTATAGCATAAGAGTAGGGGATGATAGGAATGCCCTGGCCAGACATTGTAAAGCCAGAGGCCTGTCACACACTTTTAGTTTTTTTGTCATTCAGACGATTGATTGCAATTCTAGAGGTGGTGATATAGAAACTTTTACCCTAGAGATTGAGACCAGGTGGATAATTAGATGGAAAGCTGATGTTCCACCTGGCCTTAATGATAAGGTTAGCCTTTACCCTTTCTTAAAGAAAAGGAGACTTAGGGCTAAAAATAAATAAAAAATAAGGAATGATAAAGAAGATTTTGTTAGCTCCTATTTCTCTTGATGGAGAGGAAATTGAGACTTTGTAGCACTCAATTTTATGATTGGTTTTAGTAGGAATGTTTGATGTGTTTTTTCATATGCCATGTCAAGTACCATCTAGTGACCAATTATAGGAACAACAGGTCAATTCAGCATAAGATGGTATTATGTTCTCAAATGTTTTAAATATTTATATGTGTTTTTAACATTTGCATCTTTTAGCATGTTGTTTTAGAAGGATCAATTCGTTAGCCATCGGCTATATGTATTATATCAATTGTTTATTGTAGTATGTTTTAGCTATTCTTATATATACTGAGCATTTTTGATTGGATCTAATTAGGTCTTGTTAAGTTAATTGTCTTGACTATTTAAGACTGTGCTGATTTCTTGTCCCTTGTACAGTCTGATGAAGCCCTACTGGGTGAAAGCGCTCACTGATTAAAGGACGTTCCTGCTACGTTTTGGCTCGGAGTATCGTTTTGCTTTGTTCTTAGTGATTCCGGAGTTTCTGAATTGTTGAGACTTTATTTGTGTTTACTTGCAAGCTACAGCGTTCCGCTTTGGTTTTTTGCTTTTTTAGACTTTATTTTCGGAACGCTGCTCTTCCGGTGAGTGTTCTTACTGGTTTGGTACTTACATATGTATTTGGTGACACTGTACAGGCCACTCCTTAATAGCCTTGCAAGTCTTGGTCAAAACTACCATTTGGATAATAATAACATTACACAGTAGGATTGTCACCCTTTGTAAGGCCCTTATAGTAGCTGATAAGTAGGGGATGGTGCCAGTGGAAACTACCTTATAGTCTGAGCAGAATGGGGCATAGCTAGTAAACATATGCCAGCCTTCCCCAGGTGTGTGTGTGTGTGTGTGTGTTTGTGTGTTTGTATACAAGTGTGTGTGTGTGTGTGTGTGTGTGTGTGTGTGTGTGTGTGTGTGTGTGTGTGTGTGTGTGTGTGTGTGTGTGTGTGTGAGTGTGTGTAAGCTACTTAGGCAGGGACATGAAGCACTGGTTGGACAGAGAGGGTGCTGGAGGTCTTGGCTTGGTTCTTCAGCTGAGATCTTAAACCTATAACTGTGCCAGTGGGTATTCTTATTGGGAAACTGGAGAAAGAGGGGCAAACCAGCCCCAGGCTGACTGTGATCTCTGTGTGCTCTTAAGGGGAACTGCACTTCACCGTGTGTATATTTGTCATCCTCCCAGTGTGTACATCCCCTAGCTGTGGCCAGTGGTGAGGATTGAGACTCCTTGATTACTGGGCCAGTGCAGGGGCATCACACAATTCAATACTGTTTGACTCATATAACCACTCACTACAAATACATGTATATCCCTTTAAACAACCCTGTGATTTACGGCAACTACTACAGCATGCAGGAAGCACTTCTCACAAAAATGAAATAAAATATATACTGTTCTATTTATATTAAATATAACCTTTTTAAGTTTTTGCAGGGGGCATGCCTCCCTGCACCACCAATGCGGAAGGGTGAATTTCCCAATATTCATTGTACCGCGATCTCTGTTCAGATGCTCCCTGCTTGTTTCGATGTCATAACATTCGCTGTTGTGTACATTAGTCATTTTAACATTTCTATGTTTTTGTCTCGTGAATTTTGTCTTGTCATTTTAATAATATGATAGGGATCCATGTGAGTATATAAATATACATACATATATATATATATATATATATATATATATATATATATATATATATATATATAGATATACTTTCCTTCAATGAAAATTCACTTTTTCGAAATGGGAAAGTACATCCCCACTTAAGCGAAAGTGCACTTTAACGAACGTGCACTTTCACTTAAGCTCACTAGACCGAACCTACTGCACCACAATGGAGGACATTGAAAAACGGGCTATGTCCTCCACTATGGTGCGATAGTCATGGACTTTAGGGTTAGGGCATGGGTCAAGGTAAGGGGATAGCCCTACTAACTATCCCCTTACCCTAACCTGTGCCCTAACCCTAAGGTCCACGACTGCTAGCCGTTCGGTCTTGCAGGTTCGCAAAAGTGCACTTTCGTGAAAGTGCACTTTCTTGTTAGTGTGGGTGTACTTTTGAAGCTCAAAGTAGTGAACTTTCGTTTGTCAAAAGTACACCCATATATATATATATATAAAACACATATATATAGGTTTGTATTCATATGGTTGAGCACACATTGCTCGACCATATATTTTACCAACTTTTCTACGCGAATCCTGTAACACCAAATGGTTGGTATGTCGTAAAAGCATCAAATATGACATTTCCAACTGCTCTACACCCTAAAACGAGTGCTAACATGGGTTAAAAAGCGGCCTGGATTTTGTGATTCACAACACTTCCAATTGCATATTTGAGATGTTGCTGCACTCCTTTTGGCCATACCCGCTCGATATACACACACACACACACACACACACACACACACACACACACACACATATATATATATATATATATATATATATATATACACACACATATTTATATTTATGGGTCTACTTCTCTTTATAGAATGCACAGTTCAGTGAACATCAAATAACTGATGCCACTTCTACGATCACTCACCATTACAAAAGATTACTTTTCTGAACTCTGAATCACCAAAGTAATAAGTTCTGAAATACAAACACAACAACACATAGTCATAATAGTTTTTACAGGGGGGGCAGCCCCGCTGCACCCTCCACACCTCCAGCAAATTATATATACCAAATGCGAGATCGTACAACTGTAACAAGGGTTGATTTCCTGATTCTTACTGTAGTGCAATCTACACTAAAAACCGAGGAGCACCAACTTATCCACCATGCTACACAACTAGTATGGTGTGCATAAAGGTACATCAACACAGCAGACTTGTAAATCTCGCACCACCAGAAACACATTAACTCTTTCACTAAAACGACCTTCAGAAAAATGATCTTTCATAATAGTGAGTATTCAGAGAAGTCGTTTCAGTTATTTGACATTCAATGAACTGTGCGTTTGATAAAAAGAAGTAGATCCATATATATATATATATATATATATATATATATATATATATATATATATATATATATATATATATATATATATAGATATATATATAGATATAGATATATATATTAGATATATAGATATATATAAATATAGATATATACATTACACTATTTTACAACAATTTCAAACTTTACATATGACATTTATGATATGTGCAGTATTTGTAATATTTGGAAAATATACAATGTACATATACAGTGACATAACTCCTTTCTCAATTAAAAAAAAATAATAATTGATCATTACCCCATCCTGTTTTCCAAATGTCAAACTTTTATTAAACAAAACTTCTTTTAATCTTTCATTCCAAATGACCCTATCAAGCTAACATTCTTTAACGAGTTCTTTCCCCCATACCGTCATACTTTCCCATGATATCAGTCCAAAAGCATTTTCATATTCATATTGTCATCCACTGCTTAATTTATACTTATAAGAATAATTTCTTTACATACCCAATTCCTGCCTTTCTTTATCCTTTCACATCAACATGTTCTGCTGTTTATATTTCATCACAATATATACACAGCCTATCACACTTTCTCTTACGTAACATACTCCTCTTTACAGATAATCTATAGTCTCCATAAACATCCCGCCACTTCTTAACACATCCAAATCTCAGTCTCATCATTTCTTGATCTGATTTTAAATTTATTTTAACAGTCTGTACCTGCTTTATGTAAGGCCTTTAAGCCTGTGTTAGTGATTTCAGTTAAGACTTGCATTGCATTCTTGCTGTGTAAGAGGTCTAACTGTTGTTAATAAACCTTAGTTTAATTCTTGTATACTGAATGCATGTCAGTCTAGTTTAAGACTTTTTGCATTGATGTACTTCTGGGCAAGTCAGTTTAGAACAAAGGGTGTAATTGTTTTTTCTTCCCACCCACATTGTTGAACTGTTGCTCATAAACTTATTATATTGCTGTTGCTTGCCCCTTACAATAATTTGGCAACATAATTCCCTTCCTCTGCTGGTGTATTGTAGGCACATAGGCATCATTTTGCAAAGTCTCTCTTCTTAAACTACTCACCAGGCTAAAAAACCTTTGATAAAATTGTTTAATTTTGAGTGCACTGATACTGCTTGCACTGATTTTATCATCAAATTACTGATTTTTTTTTTTACTTTAATTAGTTTACTGGCTCTTGCTGGTGCCAGACATTTTCCAAGCTAGTTGTTTTGTATTGAAATTTAAATAATCATTAGCAAGTCCACCCAGACATCATTCTAATACCGAATTCCAAGCATTTATACTTATCCCTGCCCCAAGACTCATTCTTGTTGATATTGTGGACCAACACTTCCCCACAACTTCTCTAGCCAGCCCGATTGAGATGGGTATCTTGAGATAGTGTAAGAATTGTCTCATGCTGTCTGACAATATCTATTACTCAAATAACATAACACAGTTTGTGACAGATATACATATATGATATCCTTGGAGGCAATAATCTCACACAGAGTAAGCTCAGACACCAAAATCGTCAGCAGTGCACCACCCATCACATCTCTCCAAGGCTATCACAATACATATAATCCATCATATGCTGAAGTTCTAATGATTAATTTGCCTAAACCTCAAAGACCTCCAAACCACAACAGAGGCACAAAGCACACACAGCATATTAAACCTATTTCATCACATAGCACAAGGAGTCCCAAAGTCAGAAATGCTGAGCCTGTAAGATAGGCATTGACTGAACCAAACATTCTTGTTATAGGTGACTCCATTGTAAGATATACAGATGTGCCTTTTATCTGTCTGAGCAAAGAAAAAAAATGATGGTTAGTTGCTTGTCTATCAGATTCCATCAGATCATGTATATGCTCAAGGCCTTGAACAACCAGTACCAATATGACACTGTCATAGTTCATGCTGGTTTCAATAACTTGAGGTGTACCTTTCTGTGTTATATGAGGAGAAACATGATGGCACTCTCAGTCTATGTGTCCAAGGCAGTTATGAGCCTAGCAATGAGCAGTATTCTACTTTCTCCAAGAGTGATGTCATGATATGAGCAAAAAAATAACTGACTTCAATAACTGGCTTACTTTTTGGTGTCATTCACAGGGGGTCCAATATTCGTCAGCATGGGAGGATATGATCAACAGTCCGCTTTGCTAGGGTGGGCTTGTATCTGTTCCCTCTAGGGGTTTTATTATTGGCAAAGATATTGTCCACCGCCTTAGTGCCTTTTTATGCATTGCCAACATGATAAACATACTAGCAAAACAAAGCAAACAAAGGAAAATATGAAGGTGTTTCTGGTCAATGCTAGGAGCCTGAGCAAGAAACGCCACTCTGTACATGGCCTTCTCACTATGAAAGACATTGGTGTCTGTGTAGTGACTGAGACATGGCTTAAAATAGCACATAGTATACTGGCTGTGAAGGGCTATAATGCCTTTTGCATGTTTAGACCAGCTATAGCACAGGAGGGGAAAAAAGGTGGAGTTGAGTCCGTTTACATGTGGAAGTGAAACACACCAAGGCTGGTAAAGCAGCATGATGCACTAGAGCCTCTTCATGTCTAAATAACCATCAGAAAAGTCCTGTGTCTTATATTAGCTAGATATAGAACCCCCCCTATTATAAAAGAAAGCCAAAATGCCTATCATTAGGAACTAGAATCACTTAGTAATACACCCAGTACCATTTTTGTAGATGATTTATCTTTCCAACTATAGACAGGGACCCCAATACCACCACTAGAGCACAAGCAGAAAGATTCCTGGACTTTGTCATTACAAATGCCCTGGAACAATTAGAGTAACCACTACAGGGAATAACATATTGGCTCGTCTTTACTACTATGAAAGCATCTTGCACCGTCCCTTCCATATCTTCATTACTTGTTAGGTTTGACTGTAAAGCAGTCACCTTCAAAATAAAACTGAAAACAGAGATGCCTTCCACCTAAGGTACCTTTAGAAATTTCTTTAAGGAAAACTACGTGCTTCTTGGCAAGCTTCAAATCCCTACAAAACACAGTTAATGCCATTGAATATGCAGACATATACTACATTACCAGACCATACCAGTAAGTAAACAGCTGCAGAGCTGCAGCTGTAATCCAGAGGAACAAATGCAATGCAAACCCCAAAAAAAAAAAAAAAAAAACAGATGGCAGAACCATAATATCGACAGCTTTGTAATAAAAGGAAAATAATTTTGACAAGAAGTAAGAAGAGCAATTCCCAGATTGATTGGGCCCTTGTCACTAAAATAAACAAACAATTCATGAACTTAATAAAATCCACCAAAGCCAAGTATGAGGCTAAAGTAGCTACCCAGGTCATAGACAATAACAAGGCATTTTTAGTTATGTCTGTAATCTGAAAACCACAACACATTAATGTGCTGAGCTGACTGTAACAATTTTACCTACACTGGAGCTGAAAATATGGGGATACTACAGCCCAATACATTTAGCTCTAACTTTACCTCTTTCTCCCCACTGTTTGCCCCTCAACACAATTCTGAAACTAGCTCGTTTACAGCTATCCCACAAGATCAAGTTCTAAAAATGCTATAAAAAGCTAAAAGTACTGCATAGATGGGCCCTGACAATCTCCCTGGATGAATCTTAAATAGCATGAAGCATGATTTAACCACACCCATAACAACACTTCATTCTCAGCCTCCATACAGGTTTTGCACCAAGTGAATGGAAAACAGCTACAGTCTTTCCCCTGCATAAGGGAAGACCTTTCACAGACACAGACAATTACAGACTCATAAGTCTGACCAGCCTCAAATGCAAAGCCATGGAAAGACTTATTGTGGAATTAATTAATCAGGACAAAGGAAACATCTGAACATTGTATCCATCTCAGTCTGGATTCATTAAAGGCAGGTCAGGCTTACTCAACCTGATGAATTTTTTTGAAAAAGACATCAAAGCAATGGATGAAGACAAAATTGTACTCACCACATACCTCAGCATGGCCAAAGCTTTTGACACAATTCCCCACTGAGGCATACTATTAAAGCTAAATAAACTGAGAATAAATCCCTATGTTACTCTCTGGATTGCCAACTGGCTCACAGATAGGATTCGGATAATCAAAATAGGGGGAGTTACTTCCACAAAGAGACCAGTCAGCAGTGGAATCCCACATAGTTCTGCCCTGGAACCTCTTCTATTTGGCATTTACTTTTCTGAAGTAAAAGCCAATACCAAAGGGCTCTGGTGGACTAAGTTTGCAGATGGCTGCCAGCTAGGAGCAGCCATTGAATCCCCAAATGACTAAGCTGTCCGGCAGAAAGGTTTGTCTCAATTAAATAACTGGTGCCAAAATCATGGACTGAAGCTAAATGCCAAAATATACACTACTGTATCTTTGGGAAATCGTCTACCTCTGAGAACTACCACTTTGACAATATGCCCCTAAGAGCTGCCCCACTCCTTTGGGATTTGGGAACAGTGGCCTAACATTTGACTACCATATGTCTATTGTTGTAAGAAAGGCCATCTATATTGCACAGTTTATAAACAACGGGATTGTGTTTAGATCTAGGGATGTCATTGTCCCTTTTTACTCAGCCCTCACTGAGCTAATTATTGAATATAATACCCACTGTAACATGTATCTTTCCAGACACATGGAATAACTGGAATGCCCACAGAGATACTTTAATAAAAGGACAAAAGGCCTAAACAACATGCCTACATGCACCTATACAAAGCCCTTTAAACATGGTATCATACAGACTGCCAAGATGTAACCTGTGTCTAGCATACATATTATTCTCTGACCCATTACTGATGGATTTACTACACATTAACAAATGGCATCAAAAATACTCTGTCAAGAGATCCAAACCTGTTCTTCAACAACAGCAGTATGGTTTGGTGGGACAGGTATTTCTCACTGCTGTGGAACAGATTCATCATCCATATAAAGAAGTTAAACCCTGTCTATTTTCAAGTGCAGCTTAGATCTATGAATGAGAAACAGAAAATTTACCCCAGGACTTCTCCCTATGCTACTAATGAAAAGGGGCAGCCTCTAAATGATTTATCCTATACATGGGTTCCTTCAAATTACATATGATATGATCCCAGTTATTCTTATTAGGGGTAATATATACTTATCAATCATGAAATAGGCAGGCCAATCTATAACCAAATGGGATAGGTTATTTTGAGCCCAAACAGGGAAATTGGCTAGTCTTAAAATTGCCTGACAGGGCAGCTAGCCTGGTATTTACCTCTGAACAGATGAATATATAAAAACTACACATTACCTTATGATACAATTTTTCCTATTTTGTTTCTAATAATTCTGTATTTATCTTTTGTAATGACAGTTTTTTCTAGTGTTCTTCAGTGTCCTCATTCAGAAAGATTTTCTCTTTGCCCTACTTTCAGTTTTTTATTTGTAACACCTTTAATGAATTATCAATTAAGACACAGGCAAACATACACTTGTATAAAAGAAAACAAACACTTATTAGCATTCTCCCAGTTGCAAGCATTATCCATCACACATATTCTTTGGTATATTTATCATCAATTCAGCATCACATAAATTGATGAATCCATGCCTTCTCTTAAACATCACATTATTCTGAATGTATTCTCCAATCATTTCTATTTTTCTATGTAATTTGCTCCTATCCTTTTCTAAATTTCCCACTTCCAGTTTTTTATCTGTGTTACAAAATTCAGCACTTCAAATACAGTTAGTTTAGACTTTCCATTTTCTTGTAATTGCATTTGTGGCAACCACCAGCTTAACAAGACCTTACTATGTCTAGAAAATTCAGATCCTGTATCCCAGGTCAGAAAATAATTTCCTTAGCAATATCCATTTATTCACCCAATATTTCTGACAGAGTACTCTTTAGGGAAATTTTAAAGTCTAACAACCAGTTCCACATCCAAAATATATGTTTCTAGTTACTTCTTTCTTTCCCATCACAATTCTAACATGTGCCATCTATCTGAGGAAAATTCTTTGGAGACTGTTTGGGGTATAAAAATACCTACAAAAATACTTCCAAGCAAAGTCCTAAATCTTCTCAACTTTGTTTCATATTTGGGAGCCATACATAAATCCTCCCATTGTTTCCTTGTGAATTGTTTATCACATTTCCCTTCCCAGTCTTTTCTAACCTCCTCTGATTGATTCCTAGAGTTATTGTGTAGTATTTTATATGTCCTATTAATTATCCCTTTTTTAATTACAGCTAATGTTCTAGATTCGATAAAAAAACTCTTCCGAGCAAATCTTTTATTAATCCCTGGTGGAAAAGGCAGTCACTACCTTGTCAGCTAAATGTCTTCTTGGCTTCCTCCTACTCTATTACTTTTTACTCTCTAGTTATTTGCTCCCAATACCTTGGTTCCTTTGCCAGTTTTATTCAGTAAATGCCAGCTTTCTCTTTTGTATTCTCTGTAACCATACTTGCAGGCAAAATACTTTCTGCAACTTAATGAATATAATGTTCTGTATGGCTATCATTATTCTGATTAAGGATCCAAATCATACTATCTCATTTCTTGTCCCCTACCACCGTTTCATCATCATCATCATCCCTTTCCACATTGAATTATATCTTTCTGATTGTATATAAGCCTTAACTGTGTGGCTCTAAACTATCTTTTCAAATCAGGTAATCCTAAACCACCTTCATTTTAGCAAGTAGGTGAGTAAGTGCCACTGTTTAATTTCTACTTCACTGCCTAGCATTTTTATCTTAGTTGATATTGGTGCTTGATCTGAAATAGTTATTGGATATATGTTGAGAATTTCTGTCCAGCCTTGCTATTGTATTGTACCTTGATGAATAATATGTAAATGCTATAAGTTCATACTACTGAATTCATGTTTTCCATACCAAATATTTTCATAAAGTTCTTCAGAGATCTACCCTCTTTTGTTATATTCTTACTTCTTGGTACCCCAGATATAGCCTCATTGTTGTGAATCAAATTCCAGTCCTCACATATAAGTAATATTCCCTGCTGAAAACTGATTATTTCTCCCAAATTTTTTTTAAGCTCCATAACAGAAGTTTTAGGAGGAATATAAATACATACAGGTAATCCTCCTCCTCCCTTGCCAGTAGTCGTTACTACTACAAATCTACCATTATTATCTTTTGTATTCCTCTTCTATCACTACTGAGGCTCCTTAGTATAAGTATGCTTACAGAAAACATTAACTTTAGCCTCAGAAAAGTGCTCTGGCTTTTATCGCATTCCAGTCAGCTTGTTCCATGGGAACTTCAGAACAAAATGCACATCTTCCCTAAGCTGCAGAATTCTCAACTCACACTATTTATTTGCTAAAAGAAAACTTTTCATTACATTCAGCATTCTCCTATTTACTTTCTTACACATACACACACACACACACACACACACACACACACACACACACACACACACACACACACACACACGCACACATGCACACACGCACACACGCACACACACACACACACACACACACACACACACACACACACACACACACACACACACAAAAACGTGTTATTAGATTAAGCCTATGGCCACAAAGCATACACTTACCAATGCAAAAGTAAGAGATAACATTTCAAGTCTACATATATTATAATCTATGCACTGTTACATCCTATCCTTCACCTCCAAACCCAAGATTACAGCATATTAATTTAAAATGCTTTTGTCCAGCCTTTCTTTTTCTTTTTATTACCTTGTAATGTCTAAACCACAATACCAAAAAATGAAAAAAGGTACTTGTTTACTTTAGTATCTTTACCACATACAATGATAACTGAACATTCTTCATTATTAGCAAGCAATTTCTATCATAAAATGTTTCACACAAATACTAAGAATAAAATTGTTCTACTAATAGTTACTTTTCTCCTTTCCTTTCCTTTTCTTTCCTTTCCTTTCCGTGTCCTTCCAAACATTAATTAAATGAAGTGGAGTATACTCTTTTCAGTCCCCCAGAAGTTTAACAAAGTCAACAAAAGTCGAATCTTTCCACTTTTTCCTTGTAAAGGCATATTTCACTAACAAGATTAGTGCTTTATAAGCTCACATGTACCATTTCTCATCCCCAGACTCTGGTTCAAGTCTAAAGATCTCTCAGTTCTTCTATTCACCTCTGTGTTTTCTGTGTCTCATGAGCATTTCCCTGGGGAACATTTGAAAATAATTCATTGTCAAGGTCTTTCTGTGACCTTTATTATCAGAAAACATGAGAAGCAGAGTCCCCTTCTGCTTGTTGGCTCACTTTTTGATGGACAAACTTTTGAATTTCCTTTTTAGCTTGCTCTGCATAAAAAAAAAATCCTTTGTTCCTGCAAGGAAAATTATTCTGAAGACAGCTTGATACAACAGCTTGAATCTCAAACTTGCTTCTCAACATTCTCTTGATTGCTGAGATAAATTTGCTTCTCTTCTGCCTGGTGTATAGTGAATAATAATTTTTCCACAAACACTCTACTGTCTCAGGTTTAATATTTTGCCCTTCTGCTGTAGTTTTGTCAAGATCAATTCTTTCTTCCAATATGATTGCATCTTTACTAATACACATACGCATGATATGCCCTTTCAATAAACAAATCCTGCAATGGAATACCAGTCCAGTTGTTTATTTGTGCTTTCATAAAATGAGTACAGTCTGCTCCCCCTAGTTTCTCTGGTACTGCAGAAAATCTCAGGTTTCCCTGTGTGCTCTGTCCTCACTACCATTTTTTGAAACACATCTTCTTGAGCAGTTTCATACTCTGACAGACTTTTCTTCATTTGACCTCTCATTTTGTCATTTTATCAGTTCATCTGAATAGCTATTTAAAGATCTTGCCATTTTTAAGCCTTTTGTTATTTCAGTTCATATACTCTTTCAATGTTTTGTTTATTTTAATCATCTCTGAGCATATTTGATTTATTTTTCCTCTAGATTATTAGAAGTCGTGTCTTACACCAAAGCTAGAGCTTGAACTACTTTTTTTGCTGAAGAGCTGCAGGATTCTTCCCAGTTATTGTTTTCTCTTCACCATTTCTAGTTGATTTTCTTTCAAGCTCTAAGTTGATTAATTGTTGGAATCCAGGCAGTGTACTTACTAGCCAGTAACTGAATTTACCAAATCTAGTATAGTTTCTGGCCATTGTCTCTCAGTTTCTTTCTCCACACTGGGAGATCTGAAATGAAGATGTTGATCAGTGTGTAGCCATCTTTGACATCCTGTCCTACTTTCAATTTATCCCAAAATATCCAATAATTAACTACACACACACACACACACACACACACACACACACACACACACACACACACACACACACACACACACACACACACACACGCACACACACACACACACACACACACACACACACACACACACACACACACACACACATACACACATACACAAATTCCTTTTCCTTTCACCCTGTTCACACTTCCTACATTAAATCTCTTTTTCTTAATCTCAAACCTTGGTCTCCCTCCACTGACAATCTACCATCTTCCTTCTTCAAATTAGCTGCTGAATCTATTACCTACCCTGTATCTATACTAATTAACAGATCTATCCTAGAATCTACTGCTCCTGACCTTTGAAAATCCTTTTTCACTATTCTTCTACATAAAGGTGGAAACTCCACTGCCCCTGCTAACTACTGACCCAGTGCTATTTGTTCCCCCTTTTCTAAAATCTTAGAAAAATACATTCATACACACCTTCTCAATCGCCTACTCCAGCACAATCTACTCACTCCTACACAACATGGCTTTCGTCCTAAACACAGTACAACTACTGCCCTCCTCTCTTTTACTCACACTATCGCTGAGGCCTTTGACAATAATAAACTCATATCCTGTCTCTTCCTTGACTTTTCCAAAGTTTTTGATACAGTCTCACATACTTTACTGCTAGCTAAACTTGCCAATCACAACCTATCTACCACCTCACTATCTTGGTTCTCAAGCTACTTATCTGGTAGGCAGCAATCAGTTAGATGGCTCTCATCCTCCTCACCTTTCCTTCCTGCCCCAACTGGAGTACCGCAAGGCTCCATCCTAGGTCTCCTTCTGTTTAGTATCTTCACCAATGATCTCTTCACATTGTGCAAAATATCTTCCCTCATTCAATACGCTGATGATTCTACACTCATATCTATCTTAAATAGTATCTCTGATCTCCATATCCTAACCCAACATGCCTTTCTATCAACCGAAAATTGGCTATCCAACAACCTACTTATCCTTAACCCAAAAAACACAAAGCTCTTACTCTTCCTCCCCCGTTTTCTTACTCAGCATAAAACCACCTTTGCAATAAGGTTTTCAAACAACACAATTATCCAACCTGATACACACAAAAAACTCCTTGGAGTCATTATTGATGACGAACTAAAATTTAACCTGCACATACTCCAATGTATAAAAGAAAACATCAAACCTGGGCCTACTGCAGCAGAAAAAAAACATTTCTAACACCCAACTCTAGACTCACCCTTGCACAGACACTCCTCCTTCACTCCCTCCTACATGCTGCTCCTGTTCTCACCAATATTCAAGCCACAACACTGAACAAACTCCAACAAACTTACAATAAAATTGCTAGATTCATAACTAACTCTCCATACAATGCACATCACTGTATTTCACTACATTTTCTCCAATGGCTAGAACTACCCCAACTACTGCAGCTAACTCATTTTAAAATATTACACTCTATTCTCTACAAACCAACATTCTGTCCATCTCTTGCATCCCTGATCTCTACCTGTACCCCATCTCGTACTCTCCATACTTCAAATCAGCAGCTACTGAATATCTACCAACCTAAAAAAAACTGTTGGCAAAAGACTCTATAGCCACTCTGTTCCCATGCTTGGAACAAGCTTCCCTTGCACATACGTTCCATCTCCAATGCCTCTCACTTTAAAAATGAACTAAAAACTTACCTTCTCAACTCAAAGTCCTGCCTCTGTTGTCATGACCCAACCTAACATCCTTACACCCTTCCTCATACCTAGGTACCTCATTTCCCCTCTTTATTTCTCTCCCTGTAGGGTGGCATATAACACTTTTTTTACATGAAGAAAAGCAAAAAGATTTTCTTTGTATATAAGTTTTGTCTCTGTATATATAATACTTGTGTTCTTTTTTGATTATTTTTTTCTACTCTGTACTTGTTTGCTGTATAACCAATTAAAAAAATGTCTCTAGTTTGTATATTATAGCCATATGAACTTAATCATTTATATTGTGATGTACTTTTACTGTGTATTTAATTGGAGCTTTTCTCTTCGGGTCTCCTCTGAAAATGGACCCCATGCCCAACAGGATAAAATAAATAAAAATGTTAGCAATCAGGCCATAAGTGCAAGGATGCCATTAGCATGATATGATGTGTTAATCCTGTCCTTTATTTTCCTTCTTCAAGGTACAGAATCTTCTTTTTTACTGAGTTTAGTTCTGACCTCATATGACACTAATTATTTTTGTTTCTTTAGCACATGGACACACAAACACACACACACACACACACACACACACACACACACACACACACACACACACACACACACACACACACACACACACACACACAAAACTTCCTATATAACCTAAACTACCTAAAATAGTGGAATTAATCAATTACACTTTCTTATTAAATGATATCTTAAATGCTTCTTTAAAATTTCATTCAGTAGTATCACCATTTTAAACAAATTTAATTTCTTTCAATAACTATAACATCATCAGTGTATAATAAAAAATACAATCTCAGCATAATTCCATTATCTATATATACCACTCATAACACAAGCAGTAGCATTCATCATTAAAGAAAAGAGTACACTGCTCATAGGGAAGCCCATCTTATACCGTTCTTCACATATTCCTGTAAACTATCCATTAACCCTTACTCTAACCATGTTGCTATCATATGCCATCCTTAGTAAGATCATTGTTTCCTTTCTGCCTATGTTACATTACAATTTCCCATAACTTTTTATGACTCAGATAATCAACTTGCTTACATCTCTACCATTAAATTAGCAAAACTTTCTTACAGTATGCCATCTGCTGCTTCTTTTACTACAATTAATTCACAGCTTATTTTTCCTTTAAGTTCAGATATGTTAGGTAGCATCACTTCATGCATAATCTTCTCAAACCTAATTTATAATATTTTCATTAATATTTGATAGTCTGCATTATTCAATGTAATTGTCTTCCAGTTTTATATTGTTTTTTTTCTCCTTTTTCCCATATAAACCTTATACTGCTCTCACATATATAGTGACCTATTCTCAAACAATTCATTCAACATTTCAAAAAAGTTCTCTGTTGCTCATTAAATTTTAGTACAGATCATAAAGTATAACATCCTTCCCTGGTGATGAGCACATTTCTGATACCATTGGAACACTATTGAATTCATCCAAAGTAATCTTTCTTTGCAAACTTTCAATTGCTTCTTTTCAGAAAGAAATTTTCACACTCAATACAAATTAGCTTCAGCTGGGCTTTTTCTATAAACCTCCTTGACATAAACTTTCATGATATCCATAATATATTTTCTGTCGTAGTTAATTTCCTCTTTCTCATCTTTCAATTCCACTATTACAGAATTGTCAGTTTTTACCATTTCCACCAGATAGGTTGATAGCTCTTACTTCTTTCCCCTAACAAAATATGTTTGTTTCTAGAATAATTCCTTGACTTTTCTTTTGATATTCTCATAAATCTCCATTTCTTTAGGAAAATGTGACTATTATTTTCTTCTAAGCATTTCAACATACTTTCTCTCATCTTCTCATTTTTCTCTTCTGCAATTCCACTCATAAATATGCTTGTATACTAAAATATAGCCCACTACTTTGTCCTGTTCATATAAAGATCTCTGATAATATAGTGTACATCCAAAAGGGTCCATATAAGAACATCGAAGTTCAAAACTTTGAATGTTCTAATATCGAACCCTATTCAACAAAAGCTGAAAACATCGAACATACAGAAACATGCTGTTCCCCAAAACACATACACACAACACAAGCACACCAAACAAACAGCAATCCACACACGTACACCTAAAATCTTACACCTAACCCTACACTAAACTACACACACACAACTAACTATCCACTTACCTTAACCCAAACCCTAACCCTAAGGTCTGTCACTATTGCACACTCACCTCACCCACGCCCTAACCCTAACTCACCTACCCCGACCTAACCCTCACGTCCACACAATTGCACAATTACCTGACCCACGCCCTAACCGTAACTCACCTAACCCGCCCTAACTCTCACGTCCACACAATCGCACACATACCTAACCCGCACCCTAACCCACCTAACCCGCCCTAACCCTCACATCCACACAATCGCACACTTACCTAAGCCACACCCTAACCCTAACTACCCTAACCTGCACTCAATCCCACACTTACCTCAACCCGAACCGTAACTTTCCACCACAGTGCTGAAAATACAGAAGCAACAGAAATGGACAACCAAATTCTTTCCCTAGGAAAAAATTTGGTTTTCTGTTGCTTCAATATTTTCATCTTTCACTGAATAGGGTTCAATATTAGAACATTTGAAGTTTTGAAACTTTGATGTTCTAATATAGACCCCATCCAAAACTGTCCAATTTCATATCATCTGTCTGCAACACCTTTCCTGATATTTTTATAGAGTTTACTTCTTTTTTAATACCACCATTTTTTCCCACTTCATTCCAAATACACAGATGATTCCAAAACCCTGTGACCATAATATCACTGTCTCTTCCCATAAGATGCTCAGACATCAAAAAATAATCTACCCCTGTTTTTCAGTGACCCTGTTCTATAAGTAAAATGTCTTGTATTCCATAGTCGTAATCCATCCCACTTCATTACTTGTTGCAATTTTTTAATATTATGATTTACTTTCTTTTCTTATTATTCTTCAATCACAGATAAGTTCTCCCACTACAAAAATAATGCTTATACTAACATTAATATAAGGTGCTATGTTTTCAAATAGCTCTTCCTTTTCATTAGCATCAGCACATGCATAACCCCCCTATTAATCTGAATACATTGGTTTCCTATCTGATACCTACTGCAGTCATTCTTTGAGCATAAAGAATGTATCTAATATTTTCTATCATTAAACAAAATGTCACTCCTTAATATTGTTCATTTCCTAAATTCCACACAGTTCCTGTTCCCATACTATTCAGCTTATTTTCTGCCTTTGAAAAGTATAAACCTTTTGTTATAAACAGAAATCAGCACATACACCTACACACCATTGTAGTACTAATAATATTCTGAATTTATTTACATAATCATACATTAATCAAGAACACTCTGACATTCCTTTTACTTTTTTTCCTTTAACTGTTGGAGGAACATTTCAAACTTGAATTTCCATACTCTAAGTCTTTATCCTATAGTGTTCTCCTCTCTCATATAACCAGTTCCACCACTTCTCTTCTTATGAATTTGCTTGTGCACTTAACAGTTGCTCAAACATGTTACATCTCATTTTCAACTTCCTGTGAACTTATATGTCTATGACCATCTTCTACAAAATTAACCTCATCTTCTTCATTTACATCATCTTTCTCATCCACCCTTATTTGTTGTAAAATTATACAATTCACTTTTTTGATAACTGTTACATGTTTGTGTGCACAATAAAACCAAAATTGACCTTTCTGTTCACACACCCTGCATTACATTCCTTTTTCATTGATTCATTGTAAAACCCATATTTCAACATTAGTTGTACTAACCTTTTATATAATCTTGAATCAAACGTTTCATGTTTTCACAAAAATAACAGATTTTCTGTTGGTCTTGGTACTTTAAATTGCCCCCCTCCAAAAAAAACTTCCACAAATATCACACTAAGTAAATGTTGAAAAATATCCTGCTTTACATATAATACAACATTAATTTCTGAACAGTTCTATACGTCTCTCATCTGCTTTCTTATATTTTTATTTTTTTCATATTATTTAAGTAAACTTTGTAAGTAAACATTTTTTTAATTTCCCTGTTCTGTAACATCAGTTCTGAGTTGTACAGATGAGTTTTTTAAAATTCAGTCTTCAAGCAAAAATATATCATTGCTCCATTAAGTATTTTTTTTTTCTTTCACATTCATTTAGGAATTTATTCAACAAATATTTAATTTCAAATGTAATGCCAAAGAAAGTCATAGTGCCTTAATTTTGCCTCTTCTTACCACTGACCTCTTCTTTAAAAGTTTTACTTGCATGCAGAAATAATTCTGCTCTGCCAGTATCATTATCAAAAAATGTAGTCTTTCTGTTCCTCATTCTCAGTAAATCCTCATCCCACAATACAGTAGAGTCATCTCCAGGCTCCTCCTTGTCAAACGATTTCATCATTTTTTTTTGTGCATTCTACCACCCTACAACTCTGTTATTGTAATGTTTCCTTGCAAAAATCAGTCTGAGAAGCAGTTAAATTCTACTTAATTAGATCATCAACACCAATGACAAAATAAATGCCTGATATACACATAACTGCATCTGCTATCTTATCTATCACAATTTCCTTCTGTTCAAATGATTTCAAATGATTTTACACTACTCTCCTATATGATTTTACTTCTGCTAACTTCCATCTTGTAGTTCTTCCAATTATTAGTGACAGCCCTGTGATGCCACCTTTTTCTTGAAAATAGTAGAGAAAGGTCTCTGATGTCTTGATAAAATTTCCCTAAATAATACAAATACCACCTGTGGTCTTCCTAGAAAAGAGGACAATAACCCCATCAACAAAAGATATAGATAGATAGATAGATAGATAGATAGATAGATAGATAGATAGATAGATAGATTGATAGACTGATTGATTAATACCAAAACAGCTACTAGTGCTAGTCTGATAGAATTTCACAAGAAATCTGATATTATTCCAAGCCATTTAAGTGGCAATGATTTCAAAGCTATGGTAACGAAGGCTTTAGCCTTTCTTATTTTGTAAAAATTATTTTGCATAAATCAAATGTTTTAGCAGTTGTAGTAGTTTGGTCTCACAATTTAATTTGGTGTAACGTGTTATGTTGAAAAGATGTGGAATTGTGTAGTAGATGTACTGACAAACTTTTCTTAAGTATGCTCGTTTGAGAGGCTTTATGCGACTCAAATATTACACATCTGAGTATGGGAATCTCATGTTTTATAGACCTGGTGAGATTGATTTGATAACTATAGACTTACATTTATTTAATCTGCACAGGCACTCACTGAAAACATCTTTTTTCAGGGGGTGGGGGATATTTTTAGCTAGGAACTACTTGTGAAGTTAGTTAGTATGACAGACTGCCTTGAAAGAGAAGAAAAGGTAGAGGTCTGCTAAGACCTTGTTGCTTTTATTGGGATAAAAAGCTGTCTTTCATGGTCACAGTGAACTGCTGCCAGATGGGGAAGGATAAGCTGTTGGGCCAAGCATAGGTGTGCAATTGGTGCAAGCTTTGTGAGCAAAACTGCATTCCACTGAAGACCTAAGGATTAAAAGAAGGTTCCATTTGAGTCAGTATGACAATTTAGTACCATAGTTAAACAAGGGCATTATATTACTGAGTCAAGATTAATGTAAAAATGACTTTGTAAAACAATGGTTCTGATGGTTTCCAAAAGTTAAAAACTCGATTCATATTTCATATCATGAGTGGAAACTGATTGTAAAGATGGGCAAGGTAATGTTTCTGCCTCCTTTGGATTTAAATAAAGGCTATTAACCAATTCCACTTACAACAGAAGTTAAGGAAATAAATGGCATGTTTGATACCAGGAGGGCTCTTCCATTTTGGTGTCTTCTCTTTTGGTCTCCTTGGAGCACCTGCAACATTCCTGGGAATGATGGACAAAATTCATTATACACTGTAATGCATGTAGTAGCCTACCTGAATGACTTTGTAATTTTTTTAGAATATTAGGAAAGCCACCTCTCTAAAGATCATGTATTTTTGAAGTTGCATTGACTGTTAACTGGGCACAGTGCAAGTTAGATAAAGAAGATCATTAATTGGACTACATAGTAGTCAAGCGAAAGTGAAAACTACAAGCTAAGAAACTGAAATGTTACTAAACTGACCCGTGCCAACTACTATGAAACATGTTAAGGTTTGGCTTCTTTTTTGTTTTGGTTTGACTAGCTACTCCTGAAAATGTATTCCTAATTTTACTAAAGGTAAGGCTTCTTTGAAGGTTAAGTAAGGAGTTGAAGAGGAACAGGATGTTAGACAATCAACAGATGTGCTGTGTTCAGAGCCAATACTTATAGCTCAGGACTCTTCCAAGTGGTATTACTATACAGAGATGCCTTTAAAGTAGACACAGGTGCAGTCTTGTCACAGATTATATATGTTGGTGAGCATCCAAACTGTTGCATCAGTGAAAAATCTCAACAATGCTGAGAGAAGTTGCTCAGCTATAGCTAGAGGTTGCTTGCTGTAACACTGGCCTTTATCCTTTAAGTACATTCTGCTGGGCAGAGAATTTGTGTTGAAAACTGACCATACCCCACTACAATGGTTCTTCCATCAAAATGTTTTAGGTTTTATAATATTCAATGGGATATGACCCTCCAACCTTAAATCTCAAAGACTCACTATCTTCCAGGCTGCAGCCATTTGACTGTCAATGTGTTGTCTTGGCTTACAACCCATCTGAAAAAGTTTGATCCTGAACTTGAAGATTTGTGCTTGGGGAGGTCATGTGGCAAAGTGACTGCTGAGCCTGAAAATACATTCCGCCTTGTGGATTGTATCTGCTATGTTATAAAAACAAGCAGGCCAATCAGAAGGAGGCTATTTGTAATTTATTATAGAGTGCAAGTACCTCTTGGGATACATCAGAGCCAATACCTCTAGAGGAAATGAGATTCCTGAACACTAGGTGTAGAGAGAGAGAGGATTCTGAAGAGGACTCTTCAGGCATTTATGTGAGAAGAACAAAGCTAGTTTGGAAGCTGTCCCTAATTCTTATATTGTAAACTCATGGGACTTTCTTGACAAAGTAGGTGAATATAAATTTATTGGTGATGAGAAATATTGATGTGAATTCAGTTTTTACTAATAGAGCACCAGAGGAAGGCTCAAAATGTATTAGGTCTTTCTTGACAATGCTCAGCCATGAATAGGTAGTGTTGTGAATACACTACGATCTCGGTTGGAAATTTTATTACAAATCAATTAGGTGTCGTTAACGTAAATTCTAATAACAAATTAACAGAGGGGCTATGGTTATCATGGCAACACCCACATTTGCAAATTTGCTCATTGATTGGTAGGACATTAATATATTGCACTTTTTACATTTCTCTGACAAAGTTGTTTTATACAAGGTTTGGTGATAATGTATTTTATACAGAAAAGTCTGATCTCAGAATTAGACTATTTATTGGTACCATTGTCATACTGCCTTTTTAAATTTTACACTGACTCAGGATAGAAGTTGCCTTCATTTGTTGATATTTTGAACAATGTTGTTTCATAGTAAGTTTTTTCCAGACCATAATGTGTAAATAATTATTTTAATTTAGGTGTACCAAGAGTCATGAGAAAAGATATACCTAGCTGCCACATGGTAAGGGCTTCGAGACTCATATGCTCAGATACAGCATTTAAGGATGAAGTAAATAATAATTGAACTATTAAAAAATAGAGGCTAAGATATACTTCTTGAAGCCACAGATTAGGAGTTTTTTTTACCAAAACACATAGCCATGCTGCACCTGTTCAGGTGGAGGGTTTACCTAATAATAAAAACATCATGAAGGAGAAACATATAAAGATGTTCACGCTGGACATGAGCCTTGATAGTGATATGTTTAACAATACTCTCAGTAAGAAATGGA
The DNA here is from genome assembly GCF_019279795.1 of Protopterus annectens. Classification (NCBI taxonomy): domain Eukaryota; kingdom Metazoa; phylum Chordata; order Ceratodontiformes; family Protopteridae; genus Protopterus; species Protopterus annectens. The sequence continues at coordinate 1,721,745,647 of NC_056741.1, read as the reverse complement.
AAGTATCTCACAGAATTGGGACTTAAATAATATTTTAGGTTTTCAGATACATTATGACTATCTCAGTACATCAAACTTTAGGAATATTTTAGAAAACACAAAAACCTTTATAGCTCACCAATTAATTAATAAATAAAGAAAGGGACACTGATGTGGAATCTATACGTTTTGCAGATACATAGCTGAAATTGCATACATTTACTTACAACATATATGAACATCTATTTTTTAGTAGAACATCTTATGAATGTAATTCTCAGGGGATAGTTTACATCAATTAATGTTGTGGCTTTGACAACTTCTCTAGGGGTATGACCACTAAGAGTGCATCACAGTGTATCAATATGCATTTGTGTGCTGTTCTAGTAAAAAAGAAAAAACCTCAAGACCTGCTATTTTCAATCATAATAAAGTTTGTGAAACTAGTAGACAGTTTGTTTTCTTTGTGGTTAACCATGAATCTGTGGATTTTAGAGGAGGTGATATGGCAATCACAGTTAGCTTTATTTTCAGATGATTTTATTTTGTACTTGATCAATCTCACAAAATTATATTTCAGTGTTGTGGAATATTTTTAAACAGTTTCAAGTATTTTCAGGAGATAAAACAGATGAAGATAAAGCAAAGACTATAGCAGTAAGCCACATACTTACACATTAATTGGATCAGCAATACACATAATAATGGGGACAAGATAAGACAAAGTATTTGCTTGTATGGATAGAAAAGTATTATTTTATGGCAGTTAAGGATATGTGGGAAGAAACAAAAGATAAATCAAAACTTGAGAAACTGAACAATCTCAATTATGGCTATAGCCAGTCTGATACAAGCAGTGATAATCTGTTTAGTCCCTTTAGTTTTATATGTGGGTCAGTCATATTTTTACCAGCCACAGGATATGTTTCTTTTAGACTATATTTAATAAAACATTGAAGGAATTTATTTAGGAGTGGAAAAAGGTAAGTTACATGGCATAGGTTAATCCTTGCAACAAGGTGGTTTCGGATTCTCAGGTTTAAATGGATATTTCACAGCTACAAATTTAAAGCTCATGTGCATAACTCAAGCAGAAGACTGTAAATCAAAGTGGAAAGGAATGATAATGAAACAAAAGGAAGTGCAAGAAATAAGGGAAATGCAGGATTTTGGATGAAAATCCTTATGGAGAAGAACTAAGGCAACAAGGGAATGGAAAAATGAGATTTTCTCAACAGGGATGACTGCAAGTAAGGCTAAGAGGGGTTGGAATGTATTGGGGGAAACTGGCAAACGAAGCAATATACTATAGAGGAAATGTAATATGGAAAGGTAATAGAGTGGGATGAGGCCAAACAGAAGTTTGGACTGTAGTTAAAGACTGCCTTCTTTACCAGGGATTGATATTGGAGTAGCAAAGAGAAGTAGGGGAGTGATATGTGAAAGACCAGATCTGGTACACTTTTTAGTCAAATCTATAACAGAAGCTGTTACAAAATGGATAATTAGTTGGACATATAACATATTGCATAATCAGGGGAAGTTTTACAAAACTGAGAAGGCAAACTGTGAAAGATTTACCTATTTGTCTATAAAAGTAAAAAATATGTCTATTTTATCATGCACTTTCAGCATACATTTCATTCATAAGTGTTATAGTTGATTAGTAGCATCTATTTATACAACAAATAGCACACTAAGAATGCTGTTGAGTTTTTATTACAATGACTGTAATAAAGACAAAGGGCCGGATTCACGAAACCTCCGTGTAAGACTTAATATGTCTTACTCGGAGGCTGCAGTTGAACGGTATGATGTCAGCATGCCATGCATATTCATGAGGGCATGCTGAATCATACCCAAGTCTAACACGGTCCATGTAGAAAAGTAGGGGGCGTGTCCGATTGCCGAGTACAGCAAAGGGACACACCCCCAGAAGAGTCAGAGTCCTGAAAGTAAACACCCACGAGCGAGTCCGCTGAAACGTCAAGGAACACAACACCACACATCCCCACAGACTAAACCCTACTGAAAATATGTAAAATGTAAAAATAGCAGTTTCCTTTTTTTTTATAACTTCCAAAATATTTGCCCGCATTTGCGCTCGTTTGCGCGGGTATGCCCTTCACTCAACCACAGTTAGCAGATATGACATTGAAAAGCATGTAAGATCTACATATGCAACTTATGCAAAGTAGCAATAGCGTAATGGTACAGACGTCGCCCAAAGAATAGGTAGTCACGGTTTGAGCCCCACAACATCCCCCTCCATTTTTTTTTAAATAAGTATGAAACAATTCCCCAATATATATAAATTTAATTTAAGTAAAATGTAATGAAATGGCCCATGTATTTCTGAACAAAACCTATATTATGTATATATAAAAAGGATCATAATTGCCCGTAGCTGAGCAGCGCTTTAACAAGCTTAATATGAGTGCCCGTAGCTGAGCAGCACTTTAACAAGCTTAAGATGAGTGCCCATAGCTGAGCAGCATTTTAACAAGCTCAATATGAGTGCCCATAGCTGGGCAGCGCTTCACCCAGCTTAATATGAGTGCTTATGGCTAAATAACGCATTACTCAGCGTAAGCTGTTTGCGCAGAGCTGTGCAGCGTGCCAACCAGCTTACCGTCAGGCAACTTTGGGCAAGCTGTAGCAAAGTCGCCTTTACACAGACACACCTACTAGCCTGTCTAGACAGTAGTAAAATAAAAAAAGCAATGGCAAGGATCAAACCCGGGATATTGTGCACCATAGTCAAAGTACTGAACCACTAAGCCATGACAGTTGTACTGAGAAATACAGTATTACCATACATATAGGAATGAATGAAAATATAACCATGACAAAGCAGGTTTGCTGTAAGCAGAGAAATATCCAAAATGGCCAATCACAGATAAGTGCAGGAAAACCGGCATATATAAGCTCCATTGGCAGGAATACACACCATAACTGATTGTGGTACCCATTTGCAGTCAAGATGGCAGGTGCAGGGGAGGTAAATCGCTTTAGAGCACAAAGGTGGGGTGTTGAGGAGTCAAAATATATGGTTTGGCTCCTAGTCCATGATCATGAAGCGCAACTCATGCAGGGCCAGGTTCAATGGGGAGCGTATAAGGCAGAGGCGTGGAACCGGTTGGCACATGATCTCACCAGTGCCACAGGCATTCTGAGGACTGGTGAACAGGTCCAACACCACCATGCGGACCTGAAGCGACGAAAGGAGGACCAACTGAACCAATGGATCCAGGAGGCCCGCCAAATGCCCAATGCCCCACTTCTGAGTAAGTATCCATGGAATTAAGTATGTAAGAAATGCTATCCTAGCCTATAGTATGGATAGGTATGTTATAATATTCCTTCATTTATATTACAGCTGCAGGTGTTCTTTCCGCGAATCGGTAAACCTATGCTGATAGACTGGCGAGGTTGCGCTACCAGGCAGGTTAGTAATTATTCTGCTGGTATTGTTATAGAATTTAAGTGGGACAGCTTGTAAAAGAGTTCAGTGTTGTAACCCAGTAATAAAGGTCAAATAAGCCTAGAAGAAAGATTCTGCTAGTATTGTAAGATTAGATAAGTGATGCAGCCTGGAAAAGAGTATTGCAATCCAGTAATAAAGATTAAACAAGTCTCAGAGTTTCCACCTGTATTGTAATATCAGATAACTGCTTCAGCCTGAAAATGAGTGTTGTTATCAATCAACAAAGGATAGACAACTGTTGAATACATCCTTGTAAATTCTGCCATATGAAATAAGTGAGTCAACTGGAAAGGATTGTTGTAACCCAGTAATAAATGTTAATAAAGCCTAGAATTAAGTACTATCCTGAAATGTAAATATAAAATAAGTGAGAGAGTGTGAGAAAGAGAGTTTGAATCTACCAAGAAATCTGTAATAAGTCTGGAATAAAGGTATACTGCATTCACTACATAATGAAATGAATGAGACAGCCACAACCAAAGAGTGAAATGTCTTTAATAAAGTACAGAACCTGGACTGTGTCTGTCCCACAATTTGGATATGTTGCTGTACCCTTGCATTATGGAGATAGTATGGTTGTATGAAATGCTGAACATCCACAGTTGTCTAGACCCATATAAATCAAATGTAGCAGGATGCTTTACCTGAACACAGCCAGATATGAACATATATGAATAAAAATGGAATGTATATTAATGTAGCAGTAACATCCCCATCACCAACATTCCTAAGGTTACATACAGGAAACTGTACTAATACATGTAGGGGATATATACACATATATATATATATATATATATATATATATATATATATATATGCATCTACTAGGAATGTACAGTATATGTATAGGTAGTTTACGTTGTTAATGTAATATTTCTCCACCCTACCCAATTTTCACAAATTATGCCATTCCACACCAAACTGGGTATGTGTATTCACAATTAATTCCCATGGACATTTGTCCTGTTGGTTTATACATATTTGCATGTACGTTGATGCATGTGCCCTGTTCACATATGCAAACCTGATGGCCTGTTGCCACCAATCAATCCTGCATGCTGTTGGAATGTCCGCTGTTGTTCTAAATATGCATGTGTTATGCTTGCTGCTCAATGTTCGGAATTCATGTGTGTTTGGTTAATGGGAATACTAATTGCTGTTACAACTAATTTTGAATGGTGTTGTTTGTTACTAAACCAAAATACCATAAAATACTGCTAAACATAGGACAACAGGGAAGGCGGGTTCCAGCAGACCCACCTCTCCCACCTTAGCTGGGGAGTGCACCTGGCACCAGTGCCCAGGCTGGGACCTCTTCCTCCGGTGGCCCTGTGCCACCTTTGGGTGGAAGCACTGCAGGGGATGGGGCTCATCCCCCCTCTGCAAGCATGGCCGGAGGAGAGCCTCCACTCACCCTCCATAGCGTCCGGTCTGTGGTGCGTAGTGAGATCAGGTGTTCTGTGACTGATCCACTATGCCAGCTTGAAGCGAAAGTGGCACAACTCATGGGTGTGCCTGCCCATCCTATCCAGCCACCAGCACAGCCCTAGCCTGGGCTGTGAAGATGCAGTTGTAACTGCCCATGGGTGGGGATCTCAGTTCCACTGTTGCCATCTGTGGGCTAATGGGCTTGTGATATCCAAACATCCGTCCATGTCAGTTGTGTTTACCCCCCACATGTGTCATACTCCGCCCCTGTATGCGTCTTGTTTGTCTTGTCTGTTAACCTCCCCAACCTACCTCCCCAAATATACCTACTTCCTGTACCTCATATTCCACTCTCACCTGAAAAAAAAATAAAAAAGGGCACTCTGTTCCCACAAAAAAATTACGCCCCGTACATAGCTGCCCATTTCGCATACATGTCTGCTGGACATGTAAACTGATAATTACAATTAGCTGTACAACATATTTTGTTGTCCTCACCCCTCTCTCAGGGGTGGAAGGTGTCAAACCTCACTCTAAATTTCTAACATATGCACAGCTGTTGCTGGTAAAGAATTGGACAGCTATGGGCCTTCCCTACATCCTTCCTGCACATCCTGAGCTTGTTTTCCTACTGTCCTACCCTCTTTGTGCCCCCTTTTTTACCACTGTCCTATTTCCCCATTTTCTTTTCTTTAAAAGAAAATAGCGCGGGTGTTAGCGGGAGTAAGCACTTTTAAGCAGTAGTCAGCGGGTGAGCGCTTGTGTGCGCTTAGCTAAGCATAGATAAGCGTAGCTAAGCGTTGCGCAAACCCGCTAACAACTGCTTAAAAGTGTCTTAGTCACTCTGTATGACAAGGCCTGTAGTCTGCTCATCAGCAAAATAAAATACCCCTGTCAGTCTCGAACCCAGGACCTTGGAAACACTAGACTGCATGAATTACCACTCAGCCACAGCAGATATACAAGAGATTGGTGCTGAAAGAAATGTATCATGAAATACAAGGAGTGAATGTAAAGGGAAAATAAGAAGGCCATTACGCAAAGCTTGTTCTGTGTATCTTTACTGGCAATTCTTGTGGAATTGCATTACATTGGTGTGATAAGAGAAACAGCCATGCTAGTAGGTAATAATGTTACAGTAGCACCTTACAAACCCCACACAGTATCAGAGCAGGATAAACACTGCCATATTTGAATAGGTAAAAGGCCAGACCTCCCAACTGTGACTGATTTACAGGGATGTCCCTGATTTGCAAATAAATGTTACCTGTGCCCCACTGACTCCCTGTGAAATGTACTCACAGTAGGCAGAATGTGGGGAATCCCACGTAATGGTAACTGTCAATAAGTTACAGTAGACACTACTTGCATGTCAGAAGTGGTGTAGTAAAACATATGCTCAAAATACCCCACAGTCACAACTGCAAAATATCTGAAATATATCACGGGTTTATCCCACTGATATGTACCTTTCCCTGAGGCTGGTCAAATATATACCTGAGAGTATCTGAGGCCTGGAAGTGTCAGAAACACACAGGCATATCAGCCTGTCTGCTGTTAAACACTCTGCGAATAGCTGTAGAATTACTTCCACAAGCATGCCCTTATGTAGGAGTACAACACAGAAATATCAAAGGATGTAGCCATCTAACATACTAATGACAGTATAGCAGTTCACAAGCACTGCATGTGCCTGATATTCATAATTGTTAGTACAATATACTTAGTTGTCCTCACCCCTCTCTCAGGGGTGGAAGGTTTCAAATGTCACAGCAAATGTCAAACATATGTACAGCTATTGCAGTTAAAGAAATGTGCAGCTATGGACCTTCCCTACACCCAGCCTGCACATCCCTAGCTGATGTCCCCACTGACTTCCTGCTTCCCGCTTACAAATGTTTAAAATTGCCTTATTCACTCTGTA